>NW_006239174.1:88199-93094 GCF_000226075.1 Solanum tuberosum | reverse complement strand
CACGTCTAGGCCCTAGGCTTGGGTCGTGACAATACCAATTGAATGAGGTGGCCCAAATTTTGTACACTCAATGGAAGGCAAATAGGCCGGAGGAAGCGGGTCCTATAGAATGGGAGGAGTTTAAGGAAGCATTCTTGGGTAAGTACTTTCCCCTAGAGAAGAGGGACTGCAAACTTGAGGAGTTCATTAATCTTAGGCAAGTTAATATGAGTGTGAAGGAGTATGCTTTGAAGTTCTCTATGTTGTCTAGGTATGCTCCATCTTTGGTGTCTAACTCTAGAGATGAGATGAGTAGGTTTGTTAACGGTGTATCAGACTTGGTGAAAAAAGAGTGTCGTACGACAATGCTCCATGGTGACATGAACATCTCTAGGCTTGTTATGTATTCTCAATCTATTAAGGAGTCCAAGATGACTAGGGTGAGGAAAGAGTTGAAAAGGGGTAGGTATGAGGATCAAGGACAACCTAGGTTTAAGAAAAGGGCTCCAAATCAAGATTTCTCAGGTTCTCCTAAGGTTAACCATGAAGGAGGTGGTGGTTGACAAATTGCTAAGCCTACTTGTTCCACTTATGGGATGACGCATTTTGGGAAGTGTCTATCCAGCACTAGTGGTTGCTATGGTTGTGGGAAAAATTATCACAAGGTGAGAGATTGTCCTAATATTGTGGCTAAAGGAAGGAATTCTAGGCAAGCTCCTTATAGTGGTCCCAGTGTTGATGGTCAAGCAAGGAATCGTTTCTATGCTCTCCAAGCTAACAAGGAAGCAAATCCGGATGAAGGTGCCGGTAAGTCATAATATCTAGTTTTGTGTTGGAATCCTTTTTTGTTGGTTTACATGGGTTTCTCCTAAGAGGGGGATGGTATGTTGAATGGTGAGTTGAGGTGAGTTTGGATATTCTCGTCTCGTTCTTGTATTCCTAATCGAGTTTAAGTCCTAGAATTGTAGAAGCATGATGCATGGTTTTTGGAGTCTTGTGTGAAATTATATTTCTCCATATAATGATGCATGCTTTAAATTGGGTTCTTCATTTAAATGAGAAAATGAGTTTCATGACTGTTGTTCTCCTTATATGCATAAATTGAGGAGTTGCTAAAAGTTGTTAGAGTTGATTAGTTGAGCGTGCTTAAGTGTATTCTTGATGTAGCATGATTGTGTTTTAATAAGATAATTGCATATTGTGTTCTTTGATGTTGTTATGAGCATGAGGTGCCATGGAGAAGGAAGTTCCTCCAAATAAATGAGAAATGAAAAAAAAAGGGTTTGAGGCATGTTACGTTGTAGGTGTGATTCCTACTTCCATAAATTTGAATGAAGTTGTGTTGTAATGGCTTGTTATGTGGAGTTGATGTTTCCTCCTTGATGAGTGCTTTCATATTGATATTGTATGATTGTTGTGGGCTGCTAGTCTTGAGACATTACCCTTAATGTTTTAAAGTGTCATTCGAGGACGAATGTTCCCAAGTGGGGGATATTGTAACACCCCTCAAAATGAATTAGGATGAACTAGAGCCAAGAGCTAGGATTCTATAGTGTGTCGTATGTGTTGTGAATGAGGAGTTTACTGGTAGGGCATCAAGGTGTGCATTAGACCTAGTAGCCTAGGTCACCTATAGGTGTTTGGTGGTGCATGGGAAGGGCAGCAACCAAGGCATAAGGGCAAGCCTAAGCCAAAGGGCCAAGGCTGCCCAATATGCTTGTGTGTGTGCTTGATGTGTTGTCATAGTGTGGAGTGTTGTTTGTTGTGTTGTTTCAAGTTTAGGTTAGTGGAAGTGACCCTAGTGTCTAGATGAGCATGCCTAGGGTCAAAACGCCCGGGTACGACTCCCCAAGGACCACCCCTAAGGGCCCTTGAAGAGGACCCAAACGGTGACCTAAAATTTGTCAAAACCAGCAGCCATCCACGAGCCCCATAGACAGGGCGTGGATTGGCTTCGTGAGTTGAGACTTAGTATCCTCACCAAAGCCTCCCCAACACCCTCTCTGACCCTTGTGACGAGCAGCCAGGACGAGTCGTCAATCCATCCACGGTCTGTGGATGGTGGCCGTCAATTGGCATTGTGTTGCTGTTCAAATATCTGCCAAGCAAAGGGTATTTTGGTAAATTCCACCCTTGGCCAATTAAATGCATGGATGGTTGTTTTAACTTATTTTAGGTATTTTAAAGGTATTAAAACATTTAAAAGGGTGTATATGAAGAGGTTTTATGGGCGGTCACTTCATTATTCACTTAAGTGTGGCTTAGGGTGACTTGAGATAGAGGCTTAAATGGTAATGAAGGACTTACTTTGCTATCTTTTTTAAGTATTGAGTTGTAAATGATGTGAATATGGTCTTATTTGTGAATGGTGACTTGAAATGTGGGTTTATGCTTGTGGTTGTAAAGGTTTGTTAAAGGTCTTAAAAGCATACATTCCTTGTAAATGTCCGTTGTGCATGTTTTCTTGCATGGTCGTCATACTTAGTACTTATTGTACTAATTCCATATTTCTCTATTGTTACAAGTGTAGGTGGTGGAAAGTGAAGAGATTTTTTGAGGAAGCTTGGGATATTGACTATTTCTCAAGAAGTTTGGTATGTCCTCATATATTCGAGGACATAGTTGAACCCTTTCTAGTATTTCCACTTAGAAATTGTATAAGACTTATATTTTGTTGTAAAGGGTCGTGCCCCTAAGATGTTCTATTCTTGTCTAAGATGGTACATGAGACTTAGAAATTCTACTTCGTTACATTTGAAAGATTTTATGAGTATTATGAATTTGTTTTAAAAAGTGTTTAAATTCCTTACGGTTTTTATCACCGAATGCGATGAATGAATGCTAAGAGGCTTGTATTAGACCTCCGAGAGGTCGAGTACGCATGTTACGACTTGGGGGTGCTCTCGGGTCGTTACAGACTTTGTATCAGAGCATATGTTTTTGGAAATTGTCCCTTAGGATTCAGAGTCTCATATGCCACGTTTAGTAGAGTCTTGTTCATCGTTGTGAGTCGCCACACATCTATGAGCGACAGGCTATAGGACGGTAGAAGTTTCACTTGTTTCATTAATCTTGAAGTCGTACCTTAGAGTTTGGTCTATAAGTGTCCTTTTCCTAATCCTTCCCTTGTGTTTATAGGAAATAAATATGAGGGCTAATCCTATGTGAGCGGAAGAGGAAATTGGAAATGTGGAAGTTCCTTTCCAAGATGTTCAAGGTCTTCAAGGTGGCCAAGTCCCTATAGGTGAAGAAGAGAATGAGGTTCCGGTGGTTCACCCGGCCATGACTAAGTAAGAGATTAGGGTGGCTTTTCTAAATCTACCTCAATCCATGACGGCTCAAGCTACCCGAGATGTGGAGCTTAGGGTGAATGCTAATGTCAGTACTGCGGCATCAAGATTGAGAGACTTCGTGAGGATGAATCCTCCTATCTTTTTGGGCTCTAGAATTGGAGAAGATCCCCAAGGATTCTTGGATGAGATTTACAAAATTGGGGATGCTATGGGAGTATCTTCTAGAGAGAAAGCGGAATTGGCTTCATACCAATTGAATGAGGTGGCCCAAATTTGGTACACTCAATGGAAGGCAAATAGGCCGGAGGAAGCGGGTCCTATAGAATGGGAGGAGTTTAAGGAAGCATTCTTGGGTAAGTACTTTCCCCTAGAGAAGAGAGTGCAAAATTGAGGAGTTCATTAATCTTAGGCAAGTTAATATGAGTGTGAAAGAGTATGCTTTGAAGTTCTCTATGTTGTTTAGGTATGCTCCATCTTTGGTGTCTAACTATAGAGATGAGATGAGTAGGTTTGTTAACGGTGTATCAGACTTGGTGAAAAAAGAAAGTCGTACGGCAATGCTCCATGGTGACATGAACATCTCTAGGCTTGTTATGTATTCTCAATCTATTAAGGAGTCCAAGATGACTAGGGTGAGGAAAAGAGTTTGAAAAAGGGGGTAGGTATGAGGATCAAAGGACAACCTAGGTTTAAGAAAAGGGGCTCCAAATCAAGATTTCTCAGGTTCTCCTAAGGTTAACCATGAAGGAGGTGGTGGTTCTCAAATTGCTAAGCCTATTTGTTCAACTTCTGGGATGACGCATTTTTGGAAGTGTCTATCCAGCACTAGTGGTTGCTATGGTTGTGGGAAAAATTATCACAAGGTGAGAGATTGTCCTAATATTGTGGCTAAAGGAAGGAATTCTAGGCAAGCTCCTTATAGTGGTCCCAGTGTTGATGGTCAAGCAAGGAATCGTTTCTATGCTCTCCAAGCTAACAAGGAAGCAAATCCGGATGAAGGTGCCGGTAAGTCATAATATCTAGTTTTGTCTTGGAATCCTTTTGTGTTGCTTTAGATGGGTTTCTCCTAAGAGGGGGATGGTATGTTGAATGGTGAGTTGAGGTGAGTTTGGATATTCTTGTCTCTTTCTTCTATTCCTAATCAAGCTTGAGTCATAGAATTATAAAAGCATGAGGCACGGTTTTTGGAGTCTTGTGTGAATAATCAGTTTCTATATTTCTCCATATAATGATGTATGCTTTAAATTGAGTTCTTCATTTAAATGAGAAAATAATTTTCATGATTGTTGTTATCCTTATATGCGTAAATTGGTGAGTTGCTAAAAGTTGTTGGAATGATTAGTTGAGCATGCTTAAGAGTGTTCTTGAAGAATTGCATGATGTGTCTATTGCTTATTGGATTCGTTGATGTTGAAATGGGCTTGGTAATGTGGAGAAGGAAGTTCCTCCAATAATGAAATGAAAGGAATGGTAATGTGAGGTGCATAAGGAGTTAGTGAGTGTGCTTTTACTTTCTTGAATTGCATGATGCTTATACGAGGATTAGATGTGAATTTGTTTTTCCTCCTTTGTTTTGTGTATTGTTTATACGGTTAGAGGATTGATGGTGGGCTGCTAGTCTTG
>NW_006239174.1:41118-87882 GCF_000226075.1 Solanum tuberosum | reverse complement strand
ACCAGGACGAGCCGTTAATCCATCCACGGTCCGTGGATGGTGGCCGTCAATTGTTACTGTGTTGCTGTTCAAATATCTGCCAAGCAAAGGGTATTTTGGTAAATTCCACCCTTGGCCAATTAAATGCATTGATGGTTGTTTTAACTTATTTTAGGTATTTTAAAGGTGTTAGAACATTTAGAAGGTATATTTGGAATTCATTCTTCAAATTAAAACTCCCAAAGACTTTCTCTCTCTAAAGTTCTCTCAAGTTCAAAGAAGAAGGTGGAGAGATAGGGTTTGAAATTGAGGGTTTCTCCCACCAAATTTCATGGGTATTTCATCAATTGAGGTGTGGTGGTTCTTCATCTAGAACTCATCTTCATCCAAGAGTTAATTTCAAAGGATTTTACAATGTTTTCAAAAAGTGACTAAAAGCTTGTTTTTGAATTCTATCAAGGGTTCTTGCATGAAAATGATTTGAAACGTTTGGATATGGATTAATTGATATTTTTTTGTTCTTTTAGAATGAAATACTCCATGAAGCCTTGTCTTCTACAAAACCCTAAAAAATTGCTATGAAGTGAAGGGTTGTAAAGGTTTGTTAAAGAAGGTCTTAAAAACATACATTCCTTGTAAATGTCTGTTGTGCATGTTTTATTGCATGGTCATCATACTTAGTACTTATTGTACTAATTCCATATTTCTCTATTGTTACAAGTGTAGGTGGTGGAAAGTGAGGAGATCTTCTGACGAAGCTTGGGATATTGACTCTTCTCAAGAAGCTTGGTAAGCCCTCATATATTCGAGGACATAGTTGTTATCTTTCTAGTATTTCCACTTAGACATTGTACAAGACTTACATTTTCTATTGTTGTAAAGGGCTGCATCCCTAAGATGTTCTATTCGTGTCTAAGAGGGTACATGAGACTTAGAAATTCTACTTCTTTACATTTGAAAGATTTTATGAGTATTATGGATTTGTTTTAAAAAGTGTTTTTATTCCTTACGGTTTTTAATACCGAATGTGATGATTGATTACTAAGGTCTAGTACAGACCTCCAAGAGGTCGAGTACGCATGTTATGACTTCGGGGTGCTCTCGGGTCATAACAATTATTGGCCTACTATCCACCAATATGCTTATGATTTCGCCAAGTCTTGTGATCGTTGCCAATGAGAAGGAGGAATTTCAAAGAAGTAAGAACTACCTATGAACCTGATATTGGTGATTCAGCTCTTTAATGTCTGGGGTCTTGACCTCATGGGTCCTTTTTTAAGTTCGTATGGGATGAAGTATATTATTGTTGCAGTTAACTCTGTATTGAAATGGATGGAAGGAATTGCGCTTTCAAATAATGAGGGAAAGAGTGTCACCGCATTCCTGAAAAAGAGTGTCTTCTCCAAATTTGGTACGCCTAGGGCAATTATCAGCGATGGAGGTTCTCAGTTTTGCAAAAGAATGTTCAAGGTTGTGCTAGAGATATATGGTGCTAGTCACAATAGAGCCACTCCTTATCATCCGTAATCTAGTGGGCAAGTTGAGGTGTCAAATAGAGAGATAAAGCAAATTCTTGCAAAGACTGTGAATACCAACATAAATGAATGGCCAAGAAGGCTTTATGATGATCTATGGGCCTATCGCACCACATTAAAGACTCCCATAGGTATATCCCCCTATCAACTCGTATATGGGAAGTCATGTCATTTGCCTGTTATGAATGAGCTTGATGAGTTTTACCTAAAAGAATATGAAATTTCAGCCTTGTACAAGGAGAAGATGAAGAAGTACCATGATTAGAATATTGGAAAGCATGAATTTGTTTCCAATAATCCGGTGCTCTTATTCAATTCAAAGGTTGCGCTTGTTTCCTGGCAAGCTTAAGTCCAAGTGGACGGTCCATTCAGAGTAACTTAAGTATTTCCACATGGAGCGGTTGAGCTCGAGAACAAGGAAGGAACGAGCTTCAAGGTGAATGGATAAAGGATAAAAGTCTACTTGGGGAAATCTTAGAGTGTACATGAAGTTATAGAGGCTTGTTATCTTGTTAAATCAAGCTCTTCTTGGGAGGCAATCCAACATGTACAATATAGCCAGCTATAGGATTTTTTTTTCGATATAGGAGTCTTTTTTCTTTCTTTTTGATTTTTGTAGCTCTTTAGATAGGTGTTTATTAAATTTTTTTGTTTAGTGTTGGCTAGATAAATAATATGGTATGTGTCTAAAAAGTGTCCAGAAAATATAAAAAGAAAGTCTTAATAGTTGCTATGTGTGTAGGAACGAAAAGGCAAAATCTACAGAAAATATGTTGTTGCAGTGATCTAAGGGTCCCATCGACGGTCTGTTGATCAATCCATGGACCGTGGATGATATTCGTAGATCCTAGGTAAGTTTCTAAATATTTTTAAAGTGTCAGAATGACCTACAGACCATATCGACAGACTGTAGGTCGACCCACAGACCGTAGACGGGGTCTCATGGGTAAAAGTTAATGTTTCTGATGACCCGATCCGGACCCCCAAATTAATATAACCCTTCATTTTTAAATCATTTCGCACTTATCACTTCACCCTCCCTCCTCAACTGTTATAAACCATTCAGTTACCCCATTTTCAACCCTTAATCTCCTCTTTGTCCCTTAACTATGAGCCCACAGAGGACTAGCTAGTGGATCCACTTAAGGTATATACTGGTTTACCTTAGGCAAGTAGACCAACCCTTACGATGTGGGACAGTACATCGGAATTCCATGATCTAGCTCTCATGGTCTATGTCGGTTAAATGCTTATTCCCATCATGTGAGATGTGTATTATGGTTTCTTGAGAGGTTCTACAAAGTGTGGGTGGTAGTATGGGATGCCATCCATCCATTGCACGAGTAGGCTTTGAGAGGGTCATAGTGAGTTCTCTAAGTTTTAATGACTGTTGTTTGAAAGTCCTCTAAATGATGTTATTGAGTAATGTTGACTCTTATATGCTTTAATGTAAAGATGCATACTATACTTGGATTGTATTATGAGTTACTTCCTTGTCACGTCTATTGTATATGAATGTGCCATGTCTAGGGTGACTTCAAAGGAGTACTTAGTATGAGTAGTAATATGGGATGCTACTTGCACTTTGAACAAATATGACTTAGAGTTTTCTTAGATGTTCGTCTTAATGTGATGATGTGATTCAAGTGATGTTTATGTCTCTTAAATGCTTTATTGTGTAAAGGTGGAAAGGATGAATGGTAAGTTAACTTTTGGTGACCTTAAGGTTGTGCCTTAGT
This sequence comes from Solanum tuberosum, assembly GCF_000226075.1. Lineage (NCBI taxonomy): Eukaryota > Viridiplantae > Streptophyta > Magnoliopsida > Solanales > Solanaceae > Solanum > Solanum tuberosum. Next base: position 84,629 of record NW_006239174.1, on the reverse strand, counting down.
ATGGGTGGTGGTATGGGACACTACGCATGCAATGCACAAGGTATAGCTTCAGGGTAACTTGAGGTGGAGGCTCAAGGTGAAGGTAAAGGTTTATATGTGATTTTGTTGAAATGTGAAATATGTTACTTTGTATGTGGTTGTGACTTATATTATGCATGTTGTACCAATGTTCATGAAGTTTTACAAAAATGGCATAAAAGCATGACTTTCAATCAAATATCCCCTTTTAAGTATGTTTTTGTATGGTCATCATACTTAGTACATCTAATGTGCTAACCCCATTCTTTTCCCTTTCTTTTTACCAAAGTTTAGGCTTCGCAGATGTTGGTGTTCTATGCTTGATGGATAGGTTTCTAAGGTGCTTGAAGATGAAGACTTGGTGAGTCCTCATAGTTTCGAGGATAAAACCCATTATGTTCCTTTTAAGTCTTTTAATATTGTTTAATCTTTGTATGGGCTAAGTCCCAATGTTGTATTCAAAATATTAGATGGTTTGAGACATAATGTACATAGTTTAGAACATCTTCCGCTTGCGTTTTAATAAAATGCCTTTGATTGTAAAGGAAAGTTTTTAATTCTTCTCTATTTTTACGTATCTTATGGAATGAATAAGCTATGAGGCTTGTATAATACCCCTTCGCGGTCGAGTACACCATGTTACAAATAGGGGGGTGCTCTCTGGTCGTGACAAGTACCAAATCATTTTTGATGCCAAGGTGGTTAGTGAGCATCAAAAGATGGCCCACATTATTACTGAGGAGCGTTGGGTCCTTACTAGGAGCCTTCACACGGTACTCGCAATTGAGAAGCTATTCTGGAGGCATAGGTATGAGTGGATGGCACGAGGCTGAAGAAAGTTTAGCGAGGAGATGACTCGGGAGTTCTATGCCTCTTACGCTCATACAGTTCGAAATTTCATTTCCAAAAGGACTAAGCCAGTAGCTTAGCCTCCACTTCAAGCGACTCTAGTGCGAACTTCTCGGTTGATATCTACGAGACCACTATCAACCAGTTTATCTATGGTCCTACCAACACTACGCCAATCAACACAGCAGAGTATGACTATAAGATGGGCATTATTCAGAACGGAGCATTCGAGAGAGATGCTGAGCAGAGAGAGACATTGCTTCGGTAGATGGCCCATCACATTACAAATGAGGTGGAGCGTACAGAGTGGGTGCGCAATATGACTTTGCCTATCAAAAAGGCTACTCGGAGCTTCACTGTGTAGTTTTTTTCACCATTGTATGTACCAGACTGTCCCCTACTCAGGCAGACAATATAGTCACTTGGGATAGGGTCGTGATGTTGGCAGTACTTGTTGCAAGAATTGAGCTTGACTTCGCCTAGATTTTAATCATGGAGATTCATGAGAGGGCTTTCAACACCACCACCACTTTTCCCTTTTCGTGTCTGATATTTCATATGTGCGGGACTTATGGGGTGCTGATTTGGTATTGTGATGATTTGATTGAGGCCACCAAGACTGTGGACATTGGCCTAATTAGAGATGATGCCATCCTAGCTGCACTGCAGAGGGAGCCACATATTTACCTACAACCCTTGGATGTCGATCTTGTTGTTGATGTGGAGTAGATCCAGGTTGATGACAATGTTGTTCCACCCACCACCACAGATGTACAGGCTCCCTTTTCGACTGCCACTAGCCAAGCCCAGAGCTCATCCCGAACCACTCCTTCCTCAGGGTCCACTATTGTTCCTCTGACCCGAGTCTAGAAGGTAGAGACCCAGACGACCACTGAGTTGCAACACATGAGGCCTTGGATGTAACATTCTGTTGAGGAGTTTTAGGCTAGGATGGAGGAGATGATGGCTAGGAAGATTCAGGTCATTTATAAGTTCGTGGATGCATTTGAGTTGCAAGTCTTGGATAGGCCTACCCCTGCTATTGATATCACTATTTTTCAGACGGAGTTGGCTAGTATCTGTGCTAATATTTCTGCTCTTCTTGCCCCTTCAGAGATTGCAGCACAGGTTTCTCCTGTGGCATAAGAGGATGAGGTGGTGATAAATACTCTATTTGGTGAGACTATGCCAGCACCAAACTCTTCTCGTGGTGCTGTGAAGCGCCACCGCTCCAACCACCCTTTGGATACTGAGGAGGCTCGACGATCGCAAAAAGAAGGAGCGCCAGCAGTTCAAGGTGGCCCCATAGGCAATCCATCATTGATGAGGAGATGAGTCAGTAGCAGGCCCGAGATATAGATGTTGGCCCTTCTAGTTCGAGGAGCACTACTGATGGTATTCCTATTGTTAGTGAGGGCTCTACTGATGGGCTCCTAGTGTTGATCCAACGGGTTATGGGATACCGGATCCACCCGCTTATTGATGGTTCTTCGGCGCATTTGCGCCACAAGTTAGCTTCACCCTATTCTTTACTTTTTATATTGTGCATTGAGGGCAATTGCATCTTATTTTGTTAGGGGTGGGGTAAATGGATTGTGACTGAAAGGGTAAAGTATGAGTAACCCAACTCATAATCCTCCCTTGGGGTTTTCTAGCTTGTGTTCTTTTTTCCGAAGGGACTGTTTAATTTTATGCTGAACCAGTATGTTTAGGATTGTATGTGTAGAAGTAAGTAGAAGAATGAAAGCATGATGCATAATGAGCATGAAATTTATACCTGACAATTTTTTTGAAATGTGCTAGATCTATAGGCCGAATGAGTTGAATGTGTTGGATCTTCATATGACATGGTAAGGAACCGGTATGATAGCTTGACTTAAGCTAAAACATGAACTGGGTAATTCAATAATCCGATAATGAAATAATGTGTCAAGCGTGTGCGAAAAAAGTTTGAATGTTCATGCAGTATGTGCCAATCTAGAACTTTCCCCGTTGGTCCTGCTAAGACAATCTAGGCTAGGAATTGGGAGATGATCATAGGCCTTTGTTCAAATGAGTCCACTAAAGCCTAAAATGGTTCAACCAAAAGAAATAAATGTTTCCCTTGATCTAAATGTTAGAGCCTAATGTAGACCACTTCTTTCAATACACCCAACTCACCTTCCCTAAAAGATTGTTTTGGCATTGGTCCCTCCTTTGACATGTGCACCTTCACTAAGGCGAAAAGCCTAAGTTGAGGGTGTCTAATTCAAAATTTACCTTAATCTTGGCCCTGGTCCAACATCGGATATTGTGCACCTCAACTCATGCAAAATACATAAGTTGAGGAGGGCTATGAAAAAGGAAACCAAAAGAAAAGATATGAAAAGAGTTGTGTGCGAAAGAAAGAAAAAGATAGAAAAAGATGTGACTGAAGTTAAAATAAACAAAAATAAGAATGATAAAGATTGTTCAACAAAAATAGAGAAACAGAAAAACAGAAAAAGTGAAAAGAAGAGGGATAAAGTCAAAATCACATATGTGCTAAAGAGAATGAAGGAAAAGAGGTAAGAAGCCAATGTAATGTCAAGGAGGGCAGAAAAGTCACTAAAAGTACCCAAATGTACCCTACCTGACCCTAAGCATACGTTACAAGCTAAGAAAGTCCTATAGTTATCCTAGTGACTAGTTTGAAGAGTCTATGCAGTTTAAATAAGGGCAAATCTATTGTATTGGGCACAAACTGTATTTGAATTTACTTCTGAGAGTGAGTGTTGAATAAATCCTTAAACTTGAAATTCAGATTTTTTATGTGAAAAGGGATTTCTTTTGAAGTGAGGGCACTATTTACATTGTTGGAGAGTTGGTACCTTGGTGATTGCGAAAAGTGTATGATGTGATGTCTGTTGGTCGATGTATGTCACATTTCGATCGGCATGAGTTAGCTTGTTGAGTCTAGATGAAAAGATTTGCACTAAGTGATGGAATTGATTGAGTAAGCCATGTGATTGTTTGAGTTTGTATGTTTGCTTCTACATAAGTGTAATTTAGATTTTTAGTGTGTCGCTTGAGGACAAACAACAAGTTTAAGTTGAGGGTATTGATATACCGTGAGTTTATGATATTTTTTATGCATTTGACTTAAATTTTGTATGTTTCTTGGGCTAGTTTGTCATTAGAAATAATGTTTAATGTGTAATTCTTGCAGGAAATAGGCTTAGAAGCGGTTGATGAAGATGCGAGCTGAAAATTGCAGAAGTAGGCAACGATCGAGCCAACCACGGACCGTAGGTCAACTAACGGGCCGTAGATGGGCAGTCGTAGGTCCAAGTCAGAAAGTGGATTTCCAGTACTCAAACCACGAAGTGACAGGACGGATTGTAGTCCAATCCACGGACCATAGGTGGAGTCGTTGTTTGAAGGCCTTCAAATATTCCAAAAGTATGGAACCACAGAGGGTGACCTACAGACCGTAGGTCGACCCACGGCCCATAGGTCGTACCATGGACAGAAACCACGTCTGAGCAGTTTATTTCCTTATTTCATTTCATAATTAGTTTGGGATTTATTTTCTATAAATAGGAGTTGTGATTCTCATTTTTTAGAGTTAGACATTATTGTATACTTTGAGTTTTGGTCTTTTCGGATTATTTTGCAAACATTTAGCAATTTAATCTCTAGAAGTTGGTTTATACAATTTTCAATTTAAATTTCAATTCAATATTTCGGTTTTTCATCTATTCGAATTGTAAGTTCATGAATTCTATTAACCTAATTATGAATTGTGAACTAGAAAGCATGAGTAGCTAAGACCACAACTAGGGTTGTGGAAACAATTAGCAATTAAAGTATGAATAATAATTAAGTAATTCTTGAATAGTGTGTATGCATGTATTGTTAATTCTTTCATTTAGAAGTCTTTTTAACAGTTACAAACATTAGAACTTGCCTCTTTCCTACTTTTCGGACCTCTAATTTCAATGAAAGTGAGGGTGAAAACTAAACTAAATTGATATTATGACTAAATTGGGGTAAAGGTAAGGGCTAGTAAAACACACACCCGTAGACAGACGAAGTTGCGTGGTGAAATTTCCAATTTTATGGACTAATCACTTAGGGATACTGTAACGACCCGAGAGCACACCCTAGCCATTATCGGCGTATTTGACATCTCGGAGGTCTTATACAAGCCCTTAGCATTCATCATAGCATTTATCATAGAAAAATAGAGGAAAATTTAAAACTTTTTCATAATATAACACAAGACTTAAAAGTCACCTCATTTAAACGTTTACTACAAATTCGGAGTACTACGTCTCAAGGTAGCCATCTTAAAACACGACTACAACACAAGAGGGACACATTCCTTACAATACAAAAGAAACTACTATCTAGTACATTGAACTTAAGGAAACTCTTTAACATAAAGGTCCTTGAATCTTTAAGGACACCCACGAACTTGGGAATAGTAAGCCAAGCTCCTCACTTATAGGAACGGCCCTTTAGCCACCACCACCTACACTTAGTGTAAAAATGATGAAGAAGAATAGTGTTAGTACAAGAATGCACTAAGTATGATAACCATGCAAAACATGCTTTTAAAAGGGACATTTAGTTGGAAACCATGCATCATGCCTTTTTAGAGAAACTTCAAGAACATTTAGCACAATAGGAACAATATAAACCACATACATCATCATACACACGGAAACCATTCATAATAGCACTTAGAGCCACTTATAACATTTTAGGCACACTCAATGCAAACAATACATTACCTTCCTCTTTATCTTAACTCCCTTCCTCAAGCAACCCTTAGGGAATACTTGGTGCAATGTATCACCTTAACGTTACCAAGGGTGAACTTACATATAGCCTTCATCAATCCAACCACATATATTCATAGAGTCATAAGCACACCATAAGACATAGTCTTCACATAGGAACTATCACCTAAGACTACCCCCAAGTCACACTAGTGCAATGTGCAAGTAGCATCCCATAATACTACTCACACAAGGCGTTCCTAAGAAGCCACTATAGACTAGGCACATCATATTCAACAAGTGGTAAAATCTTCATTTAACATTAGACATAAGACCAACATACTTCATAACATCATATAAGGACTCTTTCATTTACTACATCATTAGTCATAACCCATTTAGTTCATATCATAGGTAAACCACCCTCACAACCCCTTCACAAGTTCACTTGTGCAATGTACACATGGAGTCTCATACCCCCACATATACTAAGCAAACCAATTAAGAAGTCATAAGTGTAATTCACATGCATAATCATACTTCATGTCTTGACATAAGTAAAGTCAACCTTAACATGGTTTCATATTAACATACATATACTATAGTCTTCATTACATAAAGAGCCTAATCATAACCTCCCTTAGAGTCCACTTGTGCAATGCATAAGTAGGGTCCATAGTCCTACCTACACTAAGTAACTCTTCAAGAAACAATGACTAGAGTTCATATACTTATCTTAGTTCATTTCTTAACTTTCGGGAAACATTGCCATAACCGACATAGATCATGTAAGCGACATGGAATCCGGTGTTCTACTCCCACACCGAAAAAAGAGGGTACTACTTGCCAAGGTAGGACCGACATACATAATAACTATCTAGTGGATCCACTAAGCAAAGACCTACGGGGGCACGTAGTTATGGAACAAGGAGATGGCTACTAGAAACCTTGACTTACTAGGCGTGGAGGTTTCCATCTCATGAGACAACATCTATGTTGGGAACCCAGACTTGCTAAACGTGAAGGTTCTCTTATGGGAATCCGGACTTGCTAAACTTGAAGCCCCCACTCTCATTTTTCATGCTAACTCGGTGCTTTGCTCCAACTCCCTTTTTAAACATCTTTAAGCCTTTATTTAACATTACTTCATAAAATAGGCTTTAGGGACTTAATCCCTCATATCATATAGCTCAAAGGTTTGTAAGATGAGAATGACTTTTCATCATAGAATGTACATTATATGAGAATGACCTTTCACATAGTCATACCATATTTATAACATAGTCTAGTTTAGAGTACAATTGTGGAAACCTTTCAAGAGACTCACTTTCACCAGATTATCATAACCCTTATTCATTCATTGAACATATGAGAGAAAGCCTTTCACATAAGCACCTTTATACAACACATATTCATACCTTGCTAATCATACACTTTGCATGCATAATAAGATGTAAGGATGCATATAACAGTTAACCTTTCAATAGACACCATAACACATCATATTCATAGCTATACATGTAGAGTATGTGTGTACATATTGGTCCTCATAGTGTCATAATAGCAACAACATTGATATTGAGTGCACTTCCCCTCAAGGGATCACAACACCTTCACCATGTCCCCAAATTATGAGCAATTCACATATAAAGCCTTTAAGGATCCTAGACCACACACCCATACTTCATCATAGGAGACAAGGACACATTCAACATTAATTAGGTACTCCTAACATGTATATGATCACATATTCATATAGGGGTCATATAGGTAGGGGTCATTCCACAATAGTACTTGACATAATCAATCATGTAGCCCACACCTTATCCCTAACATTATCATTCATATTATACTCCTCATCATCAACACACTTTAAACTTCATGCTAGTATTGAGGATTTCATACATAACCTTCATAGCACAACTTCATAAACATATGCATCATAGTCATCAATTTACTTCACATCTATTTCCTTCAAGTCCATGATCTCAACATGCATAGATAGACAAGAAGTAAACACCTCCACCATAAGTGGACCAAACCACACAACATCAATTCTTATACTATAGACTAGAGAGTTAGGACAACTTACTAATTCTCCAAGCCATGATCACCATGGATCAATCCTCAACAATTCATAATCAATTGACATAGATAGCAATAGGAATAAACAATGTAATTCAAAAACATTAAACATAATCTAAGTACAATTTTATAAACAAAGGGATGAACCCATAACTTTGCCCATAAGTCCATAATTCTCAACTTAACAATATACCAACAATTCAACATGAATAAGTATATATAATCATAGGAAACATCAATAAAATCTAATCTAAACATAATTTCACCAATAGAGATCATATTCACAAAGACCCACATCAGAGGCCAATTTTTGAGAATTCGGGGATCATGGGTTCTTCAAGAATTCCTTTGAAAATTATCTTAAAGACCTTGATTCCACATTAATTCATCAATAGAATGATTTAGAAAATCGTTTGACAAGGAACCCATGTTTAGATTGAAAATTGGGAATTTTGGTCTTTGAATCACTTTTGAAAATCTTTGGTAGAACTCCTTGAATGAGAGGTTATTCAAGAGTCAAGAGTTACCATACCTTAATTATTGAAGATCCATGAAATTAAAGAAGAAATCAGTTGAAAAACCATCTCCTAGCTTGAGCTTCATCAAGGTCTTCAATGGAGTTTTTGAGAAAATCTATTTTTGAGATGGAAAGGTCAATTTGAAGAATGGGGTCTAATTCTAGGTTTTGGGGCTTTAACCAACTTAAATACCCTAAAATAGGTAGCATAACCGTTTATAATAATTCCCCAAAGTACCCAAACCACCCCTCACTTAGTTGGACCTTTTAAGCAAGTCAAACTTGAGTTTTATTTTCGCAGATTTCATCGGGAACCAAGTCTACGATGCAGAGGTGTTCCATGAAGTTTCTGGAGTTTAAATTCCGAGACAATAGAGTCAGCAATGTCTCCGCGACGCGGAACCACTTTTTGGCAATTGGTGGAGCAGGTCCGCGACGCGGGGCTACTCCCTCCATGAACAACTTCAAGATGCCTTGGCAGCCTGTTTAGCCAAGGGTTGGGGGTCCTCCTCGGGGACCCTTAGGGCGGTCACGGGGAGTCGTACCCAAACGTTTTGACCCTAAAAATATTTATTAAGACACTAGGGTCACCTCCACTTATTTTAGACTCCAAACAACACATAAAAACATGAACAACATACTATAACACACCAACACGTAGAAGGCTAGTTTCTGAACGTCTTGGTCGTCACTTGACGTTTGACTTCCAAACTCTTAAAAAATGACTAAAAAGGCTGTTCTTCATTATTTTAACAAGTTATTAATGCATAAAACCCATTTGAGGCTCTACTTTCCCCTACATCATTTTGAGGGTTGTTACAATATCCCCCACTTAGGTACATTCGTCCTCGAATGACACTTAAAACACTTCCGAGGACTCAATGACCCAACTAGCAGCTCACAATACACAACATACAACATCAACATAACAGCACACATCAAGGAGGAACATCAACTCTACATAAAAGGATCAACAAAACTTTGTGTTATTCAAGAAAGTAGCAACATATCTACCAACTCCTTATGCATCAACTTTATTATTTCCCATTTCATTGGAGGAACTTCCTTGTCCAAATCATCATTCTCATTTTAAACACCAAAGAAACACAACATGCAACTATCTCATTAAAGCACATTATGCAACTTTATCATAAGAAATCATTTAAGCATGCACTTCAAATCAATTCATGCAACACAAGCAAGTAGAAACTTTATTCACCGACTCATAATACATCAACCACATAGGCCTTTCTCATGTTCAGAGGAGGAACTACCTTCTCCTAATCATGACACGATATTTATTCCTTTTATATCATCATAGGGTCCAATATACAATGGATTTTTAATGCACACATAGACATGATCAACATTTCTACTCATGAGGCAATTAAGCAATTCATACTAGTTGCACCCTAACATGAGGATTATAGATCATCTACTAGTCTTATCATTTAATCATCATACTATCAAGAACATACATGACATTACCATGTTTAGTTATGTTCAAGGAGGGACTACCTTCTCCTAGTCACAACATACACACATGGCATCATAAACTCATAAGCAAGCATTACATAAAGGTCAATTTATTTAAGGAGAAATTCTCAACTTCTAACCTAAGCATGCTCATCCTCTCTTCCTCATGAAGTCAAGAATGCATTCACCATATAAAGATACATATTGACATGAGAAACATGAATTTTATTACTAAAATTCAATTTTTATGTAATAAGAATCCTTCAACACATGCATAACATAGTGTCTTCTAGGACATGCATAACATACGGAGATCATGCAACTCATAACCATATGCAAGACTCCAAAACATGAACAAGCTACTAGGAACTCTTTGGTCTCAAGCTTGAATAAGAATAGAAGGAAAAGATAAGGGTATCAACAACCTTACTACTCACTCATCATCCCCCACTTAGAGTAAACCCATCTAAGAGCACATTAAAGTACCCAAGGGAACTATCACTTACCAATTAAGCACAATGTCCCCTTCTTGGGATTAAGTTATGCAAACTCCTTTATTCATTACCTCCTTCATCTCTAAGGTAGGAACCATTCTCCACTAAATATTCACCCAAAGTGGTTCTCAACAAGGAGAGCTCAAGGAAGTTCAATGTAGAATTATTAAGAGCACTCAAAACCTTACCATCTAGGCACATTATCCCCCACTTGGGGTGAGCTTAACCAACTCTTTATCACATCATACCCTTATCATCACCTTTGGCGTAACTTTCTGCTCAACCATGCCTAGGTATTATCTAAACACCCTCTTGAATAACCATACTTAAGATCAACCTTACAAGACAACTATCCTCTTAAGAGTTGGTCAACATCTATTCTCTTGTCCTTCCCATGAACTAAGGGGTACATGCAACTCTCCAAGTTAACCTTAGAGAAAAACACTATCCCAACTCATGGAACAAAGACCCCTTTTCCACTCTTAGGGCATGCCTACACAAGAACTCTGATTCACACAAGGTATCTTAGGGAAAGCCTACACAAGAACTCTGATTCACACAAGGACAACCATGAAGCATCACTCATAAAAAACAATTTTCAACTCACACTAGTTACCACATTCCTTCAAAACTCCTCAAATCTACACCATGACTTTCTACTATCATTACCCATCACCATAAAGCAACTCATCTTCCAAAAAGGATTTCATTCTTTCCATAATGACTCTTATCATATGAGAACTATACCACCATACAACATTTTCAATGTAATGCTTTCAACCTCATAGGTCGTACATAACCATGATTGGCATCATTATACGGTTTCCAAATCTACCTTCATATATACTCATATAGTCACCACATCATAATAAGCATTGAAACTCACATGTTTTTCCCTCAATCCTTGCAACATCACCCCTTCCATGTAATCACATCTAGAAGACCACCAAACAAGGGAAAATAAGAGAGATAGTGATCAATTGGCGTTAGGCTCTACGACAAGATACAAGAGTAATGAAGAAAATGAAACTTCTATCATCCTATAGCCTCTCGCTCATAGATGTGTCGCGACTCACACCGATGAACAAGACTCTATTAGACGTGGCTCATGAGCCGTTGAATCCTAAGACCATTTTCAAAACCTTATGCTCTGATACCAAGTTTGTAACGACCCGAGAGCACCCCCTAGACGTTACAGGAGTATTTGACCTCTCGGAGGTCATATACAAGCCCTTAGCATTCGTCATAGCATTTATCATAGAAAAATAGCGGAAAATTTAAAACTTTTTTCATAATATAATACAAGACTTAAAAGTCACCTTATTTAAACCTTTACTACAAATTCGGAGTACTACGTCTGAAGGTAGCCATCTTAAAACACGACTACAACACATGAGGGATACAACCCTTACAATAAAAAAGAAACTATATCTAGTACATTGAACTTAAGGAAACTCTTTAACAAAAAGGTCCTTGAATCATTAAGGACACCCCCGAACTTGGGAATAGTAAGCCAAGCACCTCACTTCTAGGAAATGCCCTTTAGCCACCACCACCTACACTTGGTATAAAAAAGATGAAGAATAATGGTGTTAGTACAAGAATGCATTAAGTATGATAACCAAGCAAAACATTCTTTTAAACGGGACATTTAGTTGGAAACCATGCATCATGCCTTTTTAGAGAAACTTCAAGAACATTTAGCACAATAGGAACAATATAAACCACATACATCATCATACACACGAAAACCATTCATAATAGCACATAGAGCCACTTATAACATTTTAGGCACACTCAATGCATACAATACATTACCTTCCTCTTTATCTTAACTCCCTTCCTCTTTATCTGAACTCCCTTCCTCTTTATTTGAACTCCCTTCCTCAAGTAACCCTTAGGGAATACTTGGTGCAATGTATCACCTTAAGGTTACCAAGGGTGAACTTACATATAGCCTTCATCAATCCAACCACATATATTCATAGAGTCATAAGCACACCATAAGACATAGTCTTCACATAGGAACCATCACTTAAGACAACCCCTATGTCACACTAGTGCAATGTGCAACTAGCATCCCATAATACTACTCAAACCAAGTGTTCCTAAGAAGCCACCATAGAATAGGCACATCATATTCAACAAGTCATACCATCTTCATTTAACATTATACATAAGACCAGCATACTTCATAACATCATATAAGGACTCATTCATTTACTACTGCATTAGTCATAACCCATTTAGTTCATATCATAGGTAAACCACCCGCACAACCTCTTCACAAGCTCACTTGTGCAATGTACACATGGAGTCCCATACCCTCACATATACTAAGAAAACCCATTAAGAAGTCATAAGTGTAATTCACATGCATAATCATACTTCATGTCTTCACATAAGTAAAGTCATCCTTAACATGGTTTCATATTAACATACATAGACCATAGTCTTCATTACATAAAGAGCCTAATCATAACCTCCCTTAGAGTCCACTTGTGCAATGCATAAGTAGGGTCCATAATCCTCACTATCAGTTTTCATGTTCACTCGGTGCTAAGCTCCAACTCCCTTTTTAAACATCTTTAAGCCTTTATTTAACATTAGTTCAAAAAATAGGCTTTAGGGACTTAATACCTCATATCATATAGCTCAAAGTTTTCTAACCGTTATTCATTCATTCATGTGTGAGTATGTGTACATATGTGAGAGAGCCTTTCATATAAACACCTCTATACAACACATATTCATACCTTGCTAATCATACACTTTGCATTCATAATAAGATATAAGGGTGCATATAAGAGTTAACCTTTTAATAGACACCATAACACATCATATTCATAGCTATACATGTAGAGTGTGTGTGTACATATTGGTCCTCATAGTGACATAATAGCAACAACATTGATATTGAGTGCACTTCCCCTCAAGGGATTACAACACATTCACAATGTCCCCAAATTATGAGCAATCCACATATAAAGCCTTTAGGGATCCTAGACCACACACCCACACTTCATCATAGGGGACAAGGACACATTCCACATTGAATAGGTACTCCTAACATGTATATGATCACACATTCATATAGGGGTCATATAGGTAGGGGTCATTCCACAATAGTACTTAACATAATCAATCATGTAGACCACACTTTATCCCTAACATTATCATTCACAATATACTCCTCATCATCAACACACTTTAAATATCATGCTAGTATTGAGGATTTCATGCATAACCTTCGTAGCACAACTTCATAAACATATGCATCATAGTCATCAATTCACTTCACATCTATTTCCTTCAAGTCCATGATCTCAACATGCATAGATAGACAGGAAGTAAACACCGCCACCATAAGTGGACCAAACCACACAACATCAATTCTCCTACTATAGACTAGAAGTTAGGTCAACTTATCAATTCTCCAAGCCATGATCAGCATGGATTAATCCTCAACAAATCATAATCAATTCACATAGATAGAAATAGGAATCAACAATGTAATTCAATAACATAAACATAATCTAAGCACAATTCTATAAACAAAGGGATCAACCCATAACTTTGCCCATAAGGCCATAATTCTCAACTCATTAATATACCAACAATTCAACATGAATAAGTATAGATAATCATAGGAAACGTCAATACAATGTAATCTATACATAATTTCACCAACAAAGATCATATTCACAAAGACCCACATCATAGGCAAATTTTCGAGAATTTGGGGATCATGGGTTCTTAAAGAATTCCTTTGAAAATTATCTTAAAAACCTTGATTCCACATTAATTTATCAATAGAATGACTTATAAAACGGTTGGAGAAGGAACCCATGTTTAGATTGAAAGTTGGGAATTTTGGTCTTTGAATCACTTTTGAAAATCTTTGATAAAACTCCTTGATTGAGAGGTTATTCCATAATCAAGAGTTACCATACCTTAATTATTGAAGACCCATGAGATTGAAGAAGAAATCAGTTGAAAAACCATCTCCTAGCTTGCGCTTCATCAAGGTCTTCAATGGAGTTTTTGAGAGAATCTATTTTTGAGAGGGAAAGGTCAATTTGAAGAATGGGATCTAATTCTAGGTTTTGGGGTTTTAACCAACTTAAATACCCTAAAAAGGGTAGAATAAGTGTTTATAATAATTCCCCAAAGTACCCAAACGACCCCTCACTTAGTTGGACCTTTTAAACAAGTCAAACTTGAGTTTTATTGTCGCAGATTTCGTCGGGAACCAAGTCCACGACACGGAGGTGTTCCATGCAGTTTCTGGAGATTAAATTCCAAGACAGTAGAGTTCGTGGTGTCTCCGCGACGTGGAGCCACTTTCTTTCCGTTGGTGGAACAGATCCGCGACGTGGAGCCACTCCCTCCATGAAAAACTTCAAGCTGCCTTGGCAGCTTATTTGGCCAAGGGTTGGGGTCCTCCTTGGGGACCCTTAGGGTGGTCCCGGGGAGTCATACCCGAACGGTTTGACCCTAAAACAATTTATTAAGACACTAGGGTCACCTCCACTTATTTTAGACTCCAAACAACACATAAAAACATGAACAACATACTAGAGCACACCAACACGTAAAAGACTAGTTTCCGAACGTCTTGGTCATCCCTTGACGTTTGACTTCCAAACTCTTTAAAACTGACTAAATAGGTCATTCTTCATTATTTTAACAAGTTAGTAATGCAAAAAACCCATGTGAGTCTCTACTTTACCCTACTTCATTTTGAGGGTTGTTACAGATACCTAATTTACCAACCTTGCATGTCAAACACTAGAATAGGATTACTGTTATTAGGATTACTGCGTTAGAGCTTTTGGGGAACACATATACCATAGTTTCCATCTTATATTGATAACTCTAATTGTAAATCTTGTTTACTTGTTACTTACTATCATTCTAACTAGCAATCTGTTACTTATATACAACAAACACCATGTTACTTTTCTCGGAAATAGTTTGACTATAAAGAAATAATTGTTAGTTAAGTTTAAGTCTAAACCATATTCCATGTGGGATCGACCCCAACCTACAAGTTGGGTTCTTTATTTGACAACGATCGCTAATTCTTCATTAAGGAGGTGTAATTGAGCATATTAGATTACTTGGAGGGTGATTTAGTACAGGTGGCTACGGAGGCGTCACTGCGCGACACATCGATGAGTGGCTCGAGCGGGTCTCATCCCATAGTGGAGGTAGTCGGACAGACTTCTATAGCTGGAGTCGAGCCAAGCAATGATGCCCAGATTGAGGCCACCCCAGATGTGCAGAGTTCACCCTAGGCTTAGCCTAAAATGGGGATTTTTACTCTCCCTCCACTTTCTTCACTTTTGGGAATTTTAGTTTTTAGTACACATTGAGGACACTGTGTAGTTTAAGTTGGGGGTGTTATTGTTATGCCTAGCCTCCTTTGGGATGTTTGGTTGTATTTTGTTTTTATTTTGTCTTTTGAATATTTTGTGTGTTGTTGGTTTTGTTCAAACATCTCCTCATTGATGGAATGTGAATATTTGATTTATTTTATTGGTTTCTCGCTTAATTGCATGATTATGGATGATTGATTTTCTCTTGTACATTTGAGTGTCAGTTGCGATCAATATCAATGACTTTAATAGTGCTCTTGATGAATGATATGTTTCAGACCAACAATGCATTTTGAGTTGCAAAAGTCATGTGTGAACTCATAGCATTTCATTGTGACTAGTTGATTCTTGAAGTGAGTCTTGTAATGATCGTTGCACACAAGCTTATCTTCTAGTGTCATGATCGATAATTGTGTTGAATGTCATGTGTAGTGAGGTTTCCTTGAAATATGTGCATAGTGATACCTAGAACTTGTCTCGTTTGTCCAATTGACTAAAATTGGTGATTGAAGTAAATGATCTTAGGCATAAACTTTTTATGAGTAAACCTATTTTCTATACCTTTTGTGTTACCACCATGTGAGCCTAGCTTGGCACCATTTGAGCCTAACCCTTTCTTTGGATGAAACATGAAAACAAATGTCCTTGTCCTTCCCACCTAAAACCTTCGTGAAGCATTGATTTGTTTTAATAGCCAGCTTAGGCCAAAAGCCTAAGTTGGTGGTGTGGTAAGAATGAGAAAAGAAATTGACCAAGAAGTTGGTGAAATTCATCCTTGGGAATTTGTGTTGAAGAAAAAAAATGGAACCCCTCCTTATGTAAAAATAAAAGAAATAAAAAATTTGTATCAACCATGCATTGTTGAAAGAAAAGTGGTGTTTGATCAGCCTTACCAAAAATATTATATACTTTCAATATGCCAAGGATGAGTTGTGAATATGAAAAGAATGAAAGAAAATGAGAAGAAATGAAATTTGAGTCATACTTTATGAAGGTAGAGGTCACTAATCCAAAATGATTATACCTATACGCTCAGCCCAATTACAAGCCTTGAAAAACCTTTTTGATCTTCCATGAGCCGAATGATGTCTTAGTTGGAAAATACGGGTAAGCTTATGGGTAAAATCGTGCATGTGTTTTTCATTGGGAGTGTGAGAGTTGATTTTGAATCCTTAAATGGTAGTCTTTCATTATCTTGTGAGAGTATGGAATATTTCTTTATGTGAGGACATTCGACTACTCTTGTTGAACATGAATTTGCATTTGAAGTGAGTATTGTGAGATTGAACTCTAATTGATGATAGCTAGTCATAGTTTGAAATTCTAGTGCACAACTGAACATTGCATGTGTAGATTGAACCTTTTGTGCATTCATGCTAGGTCTCAAGGAGGACTATTTGTGGATTCCTTGTTGACCTGATTGATCTTATGTTTTACTTGAGGACATTAGTCGGCCCCACCAAACAAGATCGGTGGATCATCGTTTATTCCTTATCTCACCTTTATTTTACTTTATGCTTCAGGTGTTTGAACATCACTTGGTGTAACACCCTGGAAATCTAATGACCTAAGCTAGAGCCTAACACGTAAACTAGAAGCCTAAATAGGATTAAAATGAAGATTAAGGTCCTAAAACAATATCCCTAACCTAGTACTAAGGTCCTAGTGCCTAAACGTCAAGGCATGGCCCCCCCAAGGACCATCCAAGGGTCCTTGAGGAGGACCAATGGACAAACCCTAAAACTGTCAAAAATAGCTTGGTCCATGAGAGGGGCACCCACGCCACATGGGTGGACTCATGCCCCGTAGGTGGGGATCGTGAGTTAAGACTTAGTCTTCCCAAAAACTCCCCCCAAATCTCCTATTCACAGTCACTTTCCATGCCATGCAGTACGGGGCGTATACCCACTCACGCCCCGTGGGTGGGGTCTCGTGAGTGAGGCCTGAAGGATGGTAGACATGACCAGCCCCAGACCCAACCCACGAGTGACCAGTACGGTCCATGGGTCCATTCACCCCCCGTGGGTGGGGGATCATGGATGGGGTGTGCGAATCTGCCCAAAATCTCGGCCAATGGTGAATTAAATTAGGTAAGTTTTATTTTAATTATAAAGGTTAGGAACGATTTATATTTGTTATTTAAAACATATATAAGTACTTTTTAACTATTAACCACTCTTTAATCCCTCATAACTCACAAGACCCAAACACAATCGACTTCACTCTCAAAATATTCTCTCTCTAAGATTCCATTGAAGAACAAGACCAAGGTTAAGCTTAGGGCTCAAGTTCCAACCTTTTTACTCCAATTTATTGAGGAAAACATAAATCAAGGTGTGGGAGTCTTGATTCATGGAACACTTTTCTCCATGAAGTCCTTCAACTCTTTAATTTCGAATTGGTAAATTCTTAAAAAACTAGGGTTTTCATTTTGGCCATAGGTTCTTCCTTGAAACGATTTATATGGGTCCATTGTCTTAAATTATGGTTTATTTCTTGTTTAATGGTGTTTTTTTTATAGTAAAACTCCACATGAACACATGAAATCCCCCATGACCCCAATTTCCTGAATTGTGATGGGTGTATTGATGCAAGATGAATACTATGAATTGTGTCTATGATATTTTAGTTATTGAATCTTGTTTTGTTCATGCCTTGTCTAGTATTTCTAGTTTTTATTGTGAGACATGATTCATGACCCTTGAGGGGGTAAATTTCTAGGATTTGTACATGTTGATGAATGTTATGCATGGACTCATGATTCACTTAGAATGTTAAGATCCTTTGACCATTGTGTAAATTGAGGTATTGTTGAAAGGCCATTCTTCCCTTACCCTTACACTTGATTATGTATGAATTGTCTAGGATGATGATAATGTTGCTGTGTTGATTCAAAGGATATTCTCATCAAACACTATGAACAATAATGTGAAGGGTTTACTCACATGTTAATGATGATTCTAAGGTTGAAAGTTAGTTCTCATCTATTGAATCTATGAGCTATTTTTTGAGTTGTATTGAATGAAGGGTAAGATATTCCTTCACACATGTAAATACAATTCAAGACTAACTATGTATAATTTGGGAAATAATGTTTGCACCGAGTGGATATGGCCAATGAGGTAGAGGCCCTCCCATAAATACAATAGGCCGGGTCATCTAGATTATTCTCATTAGATGGAAACTTCCCCGTCAATACAGTAGGTCGTGTTTGTAGAAAAAATACCCATATCCCATAACTATATGCCCACATAGGTCTTTAGCTAGTGGATCCACCTAAAAGCTAATACATGTAGTTCTACCTTAGGCAAGTAGGACACCTTCTTTCTGTGTGGGGTTACATGACAACGGATTCCATGTCGCTCACATGGTCTATGTCGGTTATGGCTATTCTTCTCTATATGACAAGATAATGAATAAGACATGAACTATACCTATGACTTCTTGATGAGTTTTACTTAGTAGGAGTTGGGGTATGGGACTTCACTTTTACATTGCACAAGTAGACTTAGTAAGGGTTATGCGGTATTTTCTTTATGCTATGATGAGACATGAATGTATGCAAGGATGTTAAATGGATGGTTACTATGAATGACTTTCCTTATGTTCAAGGTAATGTACATGACTATTTCATTATTTATGACTATTGATTATGATGAGGTCTAAAGATGATATGTATGACTAAGGTAGGTTCAAAGGAGTACTTAGTATGGTTGGTATTATGTGATGCCAACCATATATTGCACAAGTGTTCCTTAGGGGTTGCTAAGGTAATGATTTTACTATGTTATAAGCATAAATGTGATTATCCCTTGTGTTTTACCTAGAAAGTGCATGTTGATTTCCAAATTTGACAAATGCATACTTTTTAACAAAAATGTCCTTTTTATCATATTGCAAGGATTTTTATGCATGCTTCCATACTTAGTACTTTATGTGCTAACCCATTTCTTCTACATTCACTATGAGTGAAGGTTCCGATCATTGAGACATACTTCTTCTTTCAAGTAAAGATTGGGTTGACTATTCCCTAGACTTGGTAAGTCCTCAAGTTTGAGGACAAAATATCATCATTTTCTAGCTTTTATTGTACTCTCTACTTTTGAGACTTTATTGATGTAAAGGTCTTTTGACCTTATTTGTATTCTTAATTGTACTAGATGGTGATTGAGACAAGTCTAGATTCTTATTTTCGTTTATGGAAAATATGTTGACTTCGAATGTAAAAGTTTTAAAATGTTATGCATTAATCTTAAGAATTTATGTGTATGATTATGCTAAGGGCTTGTATGCGACACTTTCGGGGTCAGGTACGCCGTGTTACGTCTAGGGGGTACCCCTGGGTCGTCAAAAACTTGGTATCAGAGCATAAGATTTTGGGATGATTTTTAGGATTGATGTCACGTGAACCATGTCTAGTAGAGTCTTGTTCATGAGTGTGAAGCGCGCCACACTTATGAATGAGAGGCTATAAGATGTTTAGGAACTTTCACTTCTTTCATTGCCCTATAATTGTTCTTTGGAGTCCTAACTCAATGAAGTCCTTTTTCCTAACCACTATCTTGTGTTTATAGGCTATGAATACAAGGAGGGTTAATGCAAAGAGGACGGAGGAGGAGAATGTGAGTGAGGAAGTTCCTAACCAAGCTCCTCAAGATCCTCGAGCTCCTAATGATGAATGGGCTATGACTAATGTGGAGATAAGGGAGGCTCTCCCAACATTGACTCAACTCATGACGACTCAAACTCAAGTCGTGACCATTCAAGCCCAAGCTATAATGGCACAAGCAAATAGGGAAGTTGGACCCCGGGTAAACCCTAATGTGAGCACCATGGCTTCAAGGTTGCGAGACTTCACAAGAATGAACCCTCCTATGTTCTTTGGTTCCAAACTGAATGAAGAACCACACGAGTTTGTGGAAGAGGTCTACAAGATAGTGGATGCTATGGGGTGACTTCTATAGAGAAAGCGAAACTAGTCGGGTATCAATTGAAGGATGTGGCCCAAGTATGGTATACGTAATGGAAGGATAATAGGGATATAAGAGCGGGTCCCATTGGTTGGGAAGTGTTCAAGAATGCAGTCCTTGATAGGTTCTTTCCACGGGAAAAGAAGGAAGCAAAGGTGGAGGAATTTATTAACCTTTGTCAAGAAGGTATGAGTGTCCAAGAATATTCTTTGAAATTCACTAAGTTGTCCTAATAAGCCCTTTCTTTTGTGTCTAGTCCTAGATATGAGATGAGCCAATTTGTGACAGGGGTGTCTGACTCGATTGAGGAAAAATGTCGTGCAGCAATTATTCATGACAATATGGACTTTCACGTCTAATGGTGTATGCTCAACAATTTGAGGAGACAAGGCATAGGAAGAAAAATAGAGAGGTAAAGAGGGCAAGGACCGATGATGGGAATTCTTCTAAGGGTATGTTTGAGGGTCGAAGTGGACCAAGGTTCAAGAAGAGGTTTTCCAACCAAAGCTCCTCTAGTACTCCAAGGACCAATAAAAGTAGGTGTGTAACCCTAAGCCTAAAGGAGGCAATAGTGGTGGATCTTCAATGGTGAGGCCTACTTTAGCGAAGTGCGGTAAGAAGCATGATGGTAAATGTCTTGCCGGTATGGGTGTGTGCTATGGATGTGGAAAAAGTGGGCATCAATTGAAAGATTTCCCAACCCGTATGGCCCAGGGAAGAGAGGGTCATCAAGATCCTCCTAGTGGTTCCAACTCTGATGATCCTAAGAATAACCGCTTCTATGCTTTTCAATCTCGAGGTGACCAAGAGAGTTCCCCGGATGTTGTAACGGGTATGTTGTAAGTCTTTTAAATTGATATTTATACATTATTAGACCCCGGTGCCACATTTTCTTTTGTTACACCCTTTGTGGCTATGAAATTTGATGTACTCCCTGAAACCCTAATAGAGCATTTTTCGGTTTCCACCCCGGTTGGTGACTCGATTGTAGCCAAAAGAGTATATAGGAGTTGTCCTATTTCTTTGTCTCATAAAGTCACTTTGGTTGATTTGGTAGAATTAGACATGTTTGATTTTGATGTAATTTTGGGCATGGATTGGTTGCATGCATGTTATGCTTCAATGGATAGTAGTACCCAGGTGGTCAAATTTCAATTTCCAAAAGAGCCAATTTTAGAGTGGAAAGGGGGGAATTCTATCCTTAAAGGTCAATTTGTTTCATGTCTAAAAGATAGGAAAATGATCTCGAAGTGGTGCGTGTATCTGTTAGGGTTGTGGATGTTGAGTCCAAATGTCCCTTCTTTAGAGTTGGTCCCCGTGGTAAGTGAGTTTCCGGAAGTCTTTCCCAATGACTTGCCCGACATTCCTCATGAACAGGAAATAGACTTTGACATTGATCTTTTGTTGGATACACAACCCATATCTATTCCTCCCTATAGAATGGCTCCGGCCGAATTGAAAGAGTTGAAGGAGCAACTCAAGGACTTGTTAGAGAAGGGTTTTATTCAACCAAGCATATCTTCATGAGGTGCTCTGCTATTGTTTGTAAAGAAGAAAGATGGGTCCCTTAGGATGTGTATTGATTACAGCCAATTGAACAAGGTCACTATAAAGAATAAGTATCCTCTTCCTAGAATTGATGATTTGTTTGATCAAATTCAAGGGGATAACTATTTCTCCAAGATAGATCATCGTTCGAGTTACCATAAACTAAGGGTAAGAGGGGTTGACATTCCCAAGAAGTTCTTTAGGACCCAGTACGGTCACTTTAAATTTGTGGTTATGTCATTTAGGTTGACCAATGCCCCGGCGGCATTCACGGACCTAATGAATAGGGTATTTAGACAATATCTAGATTCGTTTATGATTGTTTTCATTGACGATATTTTGATCTATTCAAAAAGTGAGGGTGAACATATGGATCATTTGAGGATCATATCTCAAGTCCTTAAAGACCACCAATTATATGCTAAGTATAGTAAGTGCGAGTTTTGGCTAAGGTCGGTTGCCTTCCTTGGACATATTGTTTCGAGTATGGGTCTTGAGGTAGAGCCTAAGAAGACGGATGCGGTTAAAGCTTGGCCTAGATCTCTAACTCTTACCGATATTAGAAGCTCTTTGGGTTTGGCCGGTTACTATAGGGGGTTTGTTGAGGGTTTCTCCTCTATTTGTTCTCCATTGACAGACTTGACTGAAAAGAAAGCAATGTTTGTGTGGTTGGAGGCTTGTGAGAAAAGCTTCCAAGAGTTGAAGGATTGACTTACATCCGCTTCGGTGTTGACCTTAACGGAGGGTACCGATGGGTTTGTGGTATATTGTGATGCTTCTCTAGTGGGTTTGGGATGTGTCCTTATGCAAGGTGGTAAAGTGATTGCCTATGCTTCGAGGAAACTAAAGGTACATGAAAATAATTATCCAACTCATGATCTCGAAGTAGCGGCGGTGGTGTTTGCCTTTAAAATTTAGAGGCACTACCTTTATGGGGTCCATGTCGATGTTTTCATCGACCACAAGAGTCTTCAATATGTGTTTAGCCAAAAATAATTGAATCTTCGACAAAGAAGGTGGTTAGAACTTTTAAAGGATTATGTTATGAGTGTCCTTTACCACCCCGGCAAAGCCAATGTAGTTGTGGATGCCCTAAATAGAATGTCCATGGGTAGTGTGGCTCATGTAGAAGATGACAAGAAGGAATTGGTTCGTGATGTGCATAGATTGGCCCGGTTAGGTGTCCAACTAGTCTATTCCACCAAGGGTGGAGTTATGGTCCATCATAGTTCCTAATTGTCTTTTGTTGTAGATCTAAAGTCTAAGCAACACCTTGATCCTATTTTGAGGGAGTTGAAAGAATCGGTTCTCAACAAGTCTGTTGAGGCTTTCTCCCAAGGGGGAGATGGGCTGCCTAGGTACCAAGGTAGGTTATGTGGTCCGGATGTCGATGGCTTGAGAGACCAAATTTTAGAAGAGGCTCATGGTTCCCGATATTCTATTCATCAGAGAGCCACCAAGATGTACCGTGATCTATGGGAAGTCTATTGGTGGAATGCCATGAAGAAGGATATAGCGGTTTTGTGGCCAAATGTCCGAATTGTCAATAAGTTAAGGACGAACACCTAAAACCAGGAGGTTCGTTGCAAGATATAAATATTCCCACTTGGAAGTGAGAGGAGGTGCATATGGACTTTATGGTGGGTTTGGCTCGTACTCGGAGGCAACATGATTCTATATGGGTCATTGTTGATAGGATGACTAAATCAGCCCACTTAATTCCCGTCAAGGTTTCTTTTTCGGAGGAAGACTATGCCAAGTTGTACATCAAGGAAATAGTGAAGTTGCATAGGGTTCCTTTGTCTATCATTTCGGATCGGGGTACTCAATTTACTTCACCTTTTTGGAAGGCATTACAACAAGGGCTTGGTACCAATGTTAAACTTAGTACTGCTTTCAACCCTCAAATGGATGGTCAAGTGGAACGCACCATTCAAACCTTAGATGACATGTTGAAGCCGTGTGTGATTGATTTCCAAGGTAATTAGGACAACTATCTCCCATTATTAGAATTTGCCTACAACAATAGTTAACACTCAACCACGAACCACACCTACAGTCCGTGGTCCCATCAAAGGGTCGTGGGTGGCCTCCGCTGGCTGGCACCTGCAACTCTAGAAAATTGTTACTTTGCACTTCTCAAATCAGGGGTGTTACAATATCTCCCCCTTGGGATCATTCGTCCTCAAATTAGATTCAAGCTAGTAGGAAAATAGTAGGACAGGAACTAACAACCGAACCATCAATGCAACTTCATCTACATGCATATAACAAAGGAGGAATTATCGACTCCAAGCTAAGATGTAATCAAAACATCATGAGAGCGGTGGAACTAAATCTAACAGCCCAACATACATGCAATACACATATCCGAGGAGGAAATATCAACTCCAAGCTAAAACATGCTCATATGATCATATTATGTAGTCTACATGCAATTCATACTAAAATGCACATAAACATGTAGAAATCACTCAAATTGACTTAGTTTCTCAAAAATTAAGCTTTTTATGAATCACACATAGTAAGGAAATCATGGAAACATTCAAGACACATGACTCCAAAAACAAAGAATGAACCATGAGGAACTCATTACCTCAATCTAGAGTAGGAGTAGAAGGAAAGACATGAGTATATCGGGACATCATACCGGCCTCAGCCTCCAAGGTAGCACCCTCAACTAATTGATTCCTCCATAACACTTTCACGAAAGCTACTTCTTTATTTCTCAACTTCTTCACTTACCGGTCTAAAATCTCAACCAGTACTTCTTCATAAGAAATATTATCCTTAACTCCGAAACCTTTTAAAGGAACTATGGATGTTGGATCACCAACACATTTCTTCAATATAAAAAAATGGAAAACTGGATGTACCTATGTCAACTCATTTGGCAAATCTAATTCATAAGCAACTTTACTAGCACATCTCAAAATCTGATATGGGCCTACATAACGAGGACTGATGTCACACCCCGAGCTACCTCTGAGATACGGACACGGGACCTAGGATCACAACTGACCCCAAGCTAACTCTGCTGCCATAATCATGAGCATACTAAAGATAAACTGAGAAATAAAACTGATGCGGAAGCTAATAATAAGTAAATCTGAAATGATGGGGAATACCTATATACTAAATCTGAATATCAAATATAAGAGTTTATTTAAAATATATATCAACTAGTAATACTAAGTCGAATCTAACTATGTCTGAAAATAGCCTCTAACTGACTAGAAGTGCTGGGACATGCCCCAGCTAAGTCTAGCAAAACTAAAACTAAA
Organism: Solanum tuberosum; assembly: GCF_000226075.1. Classification (NCBI taxonomy): domain Eukaryota; kingdom Viridiplantae; phylum Streptophyta; class Magnoliopsida; order Solanales; family Solanaceae; genus Solanum; species Solanum tuberosum. Next base: position 59,262 of record NW_006239174.1, on the reverse strand, counting down.
AGGCTGAAATTCTGAAATGATAACATGACTATTGTCCTCAAAGAATGAGGACTCACCACTGATGCTCCTGAATTGGAGATCGGGAACCGATCTAAGCGTGATCTGGATGCTGAGAACCTGAACCTACATCATGAGAAGATGTAGTGCAGAGTATATATGCCAGTACTTGAAAGATACTGAGCATGCAGGATAGAGTAAAACTGAAATAACATCATAACTGAATTTAGCAATAAAGCAATAATGTAATCTAAAACATAATATAGATATTGAATACTGAGCAAACTCAATGTAGTGACCAAATTTAACATGTTGATACTGAATACTGATTATACTAAAATGTGGTCAATGCAATGTCGTCTGACTGAACTGTGTGAGCTACTAATAACTGATAATAAAACCACATGAGCTAAATATGGAATTCGATGTATACACCCCATCAAGAGGACCCAATAGACCCGGCCAAAGGTATAGAGGCATGGTGGCGTGATCACTAAAATGATGCCCACAGAGGGGACTTACAACCTACGTTGCTCGTATTTCTGGGACTATATGGGTGAGTGACCCTAGTCCAACTAGGTATTATGCTACTCCCAATAGATTAAATGTTTAATATATTAAGACTAAATTCTATGATATATTGAATAGCTCAAAATTGACATGCAAACTGAGAATGCACATTTATATACTGATAATGACACTTTCAAGACTGAGGCATGTATATATGAAATACTGAATTATCTGACCTAGCATGTGTAATTCAAGAACTAAAGAAGTACATATCTAGGGTTCTAGAATTCATGCTATAAAAAAATTAATAACATGATAATTTGATTTGGAACATATAATTAACTAATTGATGAGAATCTACTTAAGTTCTAGAAACCCTAGGTCTAGTTAATAATAGGAAATCAAGAATCTGACTGAATTCTAGGGACCTAACGGGCAAAAGGAACCCACTAGTGAAGTCCCACATACTTGGTGACAAATTCCACGGAGAAATCTTTCGATTTCGGAGTTAGAACTGATGGAACCCTGTTGTTTTGTTGAACTAGGGTTTTTCGACCTTATCTCTTCTTTCGCTTCGAATTTTCTAAGTTTTTGATGCAAGATTTGGCTTAGGTAAGTTCTAGTTATGTTTCTAGGCTAAAACTAACCAAAACCACGTAGTTTAGGGCTAAAACAATGTAGGTTAGAGGTCTAACGAAATTGGAAAAGACCAAAAGACCCCTGACTTATAGTTGTAGATAGGCTGACCACGGCCCATTTCTCACACCGTGGAAGGGACCACGGACTGTGAAGGCCCTCGTGGTCTTCCGTTGGTCCTGTGGTTCTAAAGGTTTGGTCCACGAGCCACTACCACGACCCGTGTTGAGGACCACGGACAGTAAAGGTCCCCTTGGTTCTCACTTGGGCTGAGGTCTGAAGGCTCCGGTCTAAGGGCTTATTGGCTGGCCTCCACAGACCCTACCACAGGCCGTGTGCCCGTGGTCTGATGTCTGGGCTTGGAAACTTCCAAGTCGTGACCACGGGTAGGTCAACGGATCGTGGACCCTATCACGGTCCATGAACCCTGCCGTGGTTCACTTCGTCAAGTAAGTTCTGCAATTTTTTTCTGGGTCTAGTTTTCGAGGTGTTAGAATATCTCCCCCTTTGGATAATTTGTCCTCTAATGAAGACCTAACTAGCTGAAATGGAGGGAATTAGATACAACCCTAACACCAAATACTGAAGACTGATTTTTTACTGAACTGAGTTCCAAGAACATGCAAATATATTGAAAATGCAAGTCCGAACTGAAGGAACATGATACTAAAATTGAATTCACGCATGAATGATTGAAAAACTGAAGATGAACTAATACCTCAAGCTGGAGTGGAATCGGAAGGAAAGAGGTGAGGATACTTGGACTTCGTGGCTGTTTCTGCTTCCCAAGTAGCTCCTACATACTGACTCCTCCACAAAACCTTGACTAAAGAGACTTCTTTGTTTCTAAATCTTCTTACCTAACGATCAAGAATCTCAAGTGATACATCCTCATAAGAAAGGCTATCGTTCACAGCCACACTCTCTAATGGCACTATGGATGCTAGATCACCCACACACTTCTTCAATAGTGAGATGTGAAAGACTGGATGCACTGCTGCTAATTCTGCTGGCAACTCTTACTCATAAGCCACTTGACCAATCCTTTTAAGAATCTTATAAGGGCCTACATATCTGGGACTGAGCTTCCCTTTCTTGCCAAATCTCATCACCCCTTTCATAGGTGACACTTTCAAGAAAACCCAATCATCAACTTGGAACTCTAGTTCCCTTCTTCTCACATCTGCATAACACTTCTAGCACCTCTACGTTATCTTAAGTCTATCTCTAATAAGTTTAACTTTCTCCATAGCATAATGGACATGATATCTGTATCTACGCCCATACAATGCCTCATAAGGGGCCATCTGAATGTTGGAATGGTAGCTATTATTGTAGGTGAACTCTACAAGAGGAAGGTGATCATCCCAACTACCCTTGAAGTCAATCACACAATCTCTTAACATGTTCTCTAAGGTCTGAATGGTACGCTTTACCTGACCATCCGTCTATGGATGAAATATTGTGCTAAGATTAAACTGAGTACCAAGACCTTTCTGAAATGACTTCCAGAAATGTGAGGTAAACTGAGGACCTATATCTGAGATGATAGACAAAGGAACCCCATGCAACCTAACTATTTCATTAATATAAAGCTTGGCGTAGTCCTCCGCCGAATCTGTAGTCTTGACCGCCAAAAAGCGAGAAGACTTAGTGACTTTGTCAACTATCATCCAAATGGAATCATGTTGTGTGTGAGTACGAGGTAAACTTGTGATGAAATTCATGTTGATCACTTCCCACTTTCAAGTAGGAATGTCGATTGGTTGAGTCATACCCCCTGGTTCCTGATGTTCTACCTTCACTTGCTGACAATTGGGGCACTTACCCACAAAATCTGCTATATCTCTCTTCATGCAATTCCACCAAAAGATTTTCCGAAGATCACGGTACATCTTAGTGGCACCTGGATCAATAAAATACTTGGAGTGATGGGCTTCTGCAAGAATCTGTTGTCTCAAGATCACCCACATTAGGAACACATAATCGACCATGGTAGCGAAGAACACCATTTCCCCCTTGGGAGAATACCTCAACTCTCTGTTGATGGATTGCACCCTTGAGTTCAAGCTATATCGGATCACTGTCTTGCTTTTCCTTAACCCCCACTACCAATGAAGATTCTGATCCATTTTGAACTGTCAAACCACCATATGATATGCTCATAAGACTAACTCCTAAAGGAGCAAGCATGTGAACATCTTTTGCTGGCTCTTTTCTTTCTTCTTCAACCTGTGATACACTACCCATAGATAGTCAACTAAGGGCATCTGCTACTACATTTGCCTTACCCGAATGGTAATGCACACTCATGATATAATCCTTTAGGAACTCAAGCCATCTTCTCTAGCGAAGATTCAACTCTTTCTAGGTGAACAAATATTTAAGGGTCTTATAGTCAGGGAACACATCTATGTGAACATGATATAAGTAGTGTCTCCAAATCTGGAGTACAAACACCACTGCTACAAGCTCGAGGTCATGAGGTCAATAGTTCTTCTCATGCACTTTAAGCTGTCTGGAAGCATAAGCTATAACCTTACCTCGCTGCATCAACACACAACCTAGGCCGACTCTGGATACATCACAATAAATCACATAACCATCTGAACCCTCTGGAAGAGTCAAAATAGGAGTTGTAGTCAACCTAGTCTTCAGTTCTGCGAAGCTTTTCTCAAAATCATCTGACCACTGAAACTTGACCTTTTTATGAGTCAACTTAGTCAATGGAGAGTGTATGGATGAAAATCCTTCCATGAAACTTATGTAATAACCCGCTAGACCAAAGAAATTTTTGATATCTGTAGGAGAGGTAGGTCAGGGCCATTGTTTCACTGCTTCTATTTTCTGGGAATCCACTCGGATCCCTTCGCTGGATACTTTATGCCCAAGGAAAGCAACTGATTGTAACCAAAACTCACACTTGTTAAATTTTGCTAATAACTGGCGATCTTTGATAGTTTGTAAAACAACTCTCAAATGACTCGCATGTTCCTCCTCATTCCTAGTGTAAATGAGGATATCATCAATGAGGACGATAACGAACAAGTCCAAATACTTCTTGAACACTCGGTTCATCAAATCCATGAAAGTTGCACGAGCATTGGTTAGTCCAAATGACATAACTACAAATTCATAATGACCATACCGAGTTCTGAAGGCTGTTTGCAGAATGTCACTATCTCTGACTTTGAGCTGATAATAACCCGATCTGAGGTATATCTTTGAGAAATGACTAGCACCTTGAATTTGGTCAAACAAGTCATCAATTATGGGGATGGGATACTTATTCTTGATTGTGACTTTATTCAACTGCCTATAGTCAATGTATTTCCTAAGAGAACCATATTTCTTCTTCACGAAGATCACTGGTGCACCCCATGGCGAAATACTAGGTCATATGATGCCCTTATCTAGAAGGTCTTTCAATTGCTCCTTCAATTCCTTAACCTCAGCTGGAGCCATTCTGTAAGGAGAAATAGAGATAGGCTGGGTATTTGCAAGGAGATCAATTCCAAAGTCAATTTTCCTATCGGGAGGAATTCTGGGATAATCTTTTGGAAACACTTCTAGGAACTCATTAACTACATGAACTGACTCAAGAGTTGGGGTATCAGAGCTTGAATCATTAACCCGAACTATATGATAGAGACAACCCTTAGAGATCATCTTTCTAGCCTTAAGGTAAGAAATGAATCGACCCATAGGCGCTAAGCTACTACCCTTCAATTCTAAGATTGGTTCGTCTGGAAACTAAAAATGAACCATCCTAGTTCTACAATCGACAAAGGCATAACAGGAATGTAAACAATCCATGCCTAGAATGACATCGAAGTCTATCATTTCTAACTCTACAAGATCTGCTGAGATGACTTACTGGGAGACTGTGATAGGGCAATTCAATGTAACTATACCGTCACTAAAAAAGAGTTGCTTGCGGTAGTCTATGCATTTGAGAGCTTCTTGGCATACTTGTTAAGTACTAAACGGATTGTTCACACTGATCATGCTGCACTCCGTTACTTGATGGCAAAGAAGGATGCAAAACCAAGGTTGATAAGGTGTGTGCTACTATTACAAGAATTTGATTTTGAGGTGAAAGATAGAAGATGTTGCAAAAATCAGGTGGCTCACCACTTATCGAGGTTGAAAGGCAAGGAGAATGAAGAGCCTGAGGTTGACATAGATGATTCCTTCCCCGATTAACAATTGTTTGCAATATCCCTCAAACAAACTCCCTGGTATCCAGATTTCGCAAATTACATTGTGTGCGGACTAATGCCGGATAAGCTGAACTTTTATCAACAAAAGAGGTTCATGTTTGACGTTAAAAAGTACTTTTGGGATGAACCATACTTGTTTTGAGAGTGTGCAGATCATATCATTAGAAGATGTGTTCCGGAAAAAGAAGCGGTAGGAATTCTCCATGCTTGTCATGCATCTCCAGTTGGAGGCCACCATAACGGTGTGTGCACAGCGACTAAAGTTCTCTAAAATGGATATTACTAGCCATCCCTCTACAAGGATGCACATGAATTTGTAAAGAAATGCGCTCAATGTCAGTATCTAGGTGGAGTGTCTAAAAAGCACGAGTTACCCCTTACTCCTATTTTAGAAGTGGAACTATTTGATATTTGGGGAATCGATTTCATGGGCCGATTTGTGAGCTCGTTTGGAAATAAATATATCTTGGTGGCTGTAGTTTATGTTTCCAAATGGGTGGAGGTTGTTGCACGTCCAAAAAATGAAGGAAAAAGCATTGTCCAATTTCTGAAACGCTACATCATTGCAAGAGTTGGCACTCCTAGGCCAATTATTAGTGATGGGGGATCCCACTTTTGCAACAAGTGGTTCTCCGCTGCATTAAACAAGTATGGGGTGAAACACAAAGTAGCAACCCCATATCATCCCCACACAAGTGGCCAGGTCGAAGTGTCGAACTGAGAGATTAAAAGTATCTTGGCCAAGACAGTGAATGCCAACATAATTGAATGGTCTCACAAGCTTGATGACACACTATGGACATATCAGACCGCTTACAAAACACATATATTGATGTCTCCGTATCAACTATTTTTTGGTAAATCTTGCCATCTACCCGTTGAGTTGGAACACAAAGCGTTGTGGGCATTTAAAGCTTTAAATTAGGATTGGACAAAGACCTCAAGGGGGAGAGTGGAGCAGTTAAACAAATTGGATGAATTCAGATTCAGATATTATGAAAGTTCATCCCTGTACTAGGAAAATATGAAGAAATGACATGATGCTAAAATTCTTAAGAATGAGTTTAGAGTGGGAGACTGGGTTTACTATACAATTCCCGACTTAGACTCTTTCCAGGAAAGCTCAAGTCCAAATGGTCAGGACCATTTAGAGTGACAAGAGTATTCACCAATAGTGCCATAGAAGTTGAGGGTCAAGAGGGAGATGCATTTAAGGTGAATGGGCAGCGCTTAAAATTATACTATGGAGAATGCCAGGGGATTTCTTTGATTGAGGTGGTGTACCTGGAAGATGTTTGAGAGCATCTCCACGTCGTGCCATGATGTTAAATAAGGTGCTTCTTGGAAGGCAACCCAAGTGTTGGTGTTTTAAATAATGTGTGTGTTGATTTTGCAGGAGTAGGAATCATGAGCGAGACAAAAGTCTTCTTGGTGAGTCGCCGAACTATTTTGGTGAGCACGACTTGGTTCACCTTATGGATCTAAAAAATGAGACTGAGACTCTAGAACATTCAGCGGGATACCTTAACCAGTCGCCATTTTGACAATGTGTTTAGGCGACCCGATTTTCCTCGCCCTTTCTAATCAAAGAGGACAATGTTCCTCAAGGATCGACCGGCGATACTTTAAGTTCATTATGCAGATTGGCGAGGTGTTCGGCGATCCACTACATCTTCGCCGATCTGCTTTCTTTGGGAGGGCAGTCTACTAGAACTATAGGCAATCTGAAGAACATTAGGCGCATCGCCGAAGCACTCAGCGACCATTTCACTCCATCTCCAACTGGGCAATTTAGTGAAGATTCCTCATGACTCTGCTCTACTTATTTACACACTAGATTGTTTTCAATCCATATCAGTTTTTATTTATTGTACATATTTAGATTATTTTCGATAAATTATCGCTCTTTACCCACATTGGGGACAATGTTGACTATATTTGGTGGGGGTGTGGAGATTTCTCAGTGTCCTCAGCGAACCTCCTCCTTGTTTTGAAAAAACCCTTATTTGTGTGGAATGTGGCTGCTTTTGAACAAATTTGAATATCGGTTTGATCAATACTGATGACTTGAATAGTGCTTGCTCGAACAAAAATGAATGCACGACTACAACGAGACCAATTGAAGTTGCTTAGACAATATGTGAACTCTTTGCATGTCATTGTGACTAGCCAATTATCAAATCGAGTCTCTGGTGATGAACATTGCACACTAGCGAAAGTGTGGAGTCTTGTTTGACTTTTGTGTCAATGCTTACCGTGAACCATGCATGATAACACCTAGAATTTTTGCCATTGGTCCGGTTGACTAAGTGATGAAATTTCTTGAGATGATCTTAGGCAAATTTAAAGAGTGTGAACCAATGTAAAATTATACCTCTTTTGTGGCCTACCTTGTTAGTGTGTGAACATCTTTGTAGTACCTTTTGTACCTTAACCTTTTCTTGGAAGAAACTTGATAACTTTGCTGCCTTTTATTAACCCATTACCCATAATTCTCATGATCCGTGGTTTGTTTGAATAGCCAACTTAGGCCAAAAGCCTAAGTTGGGGGTGTGGTAAAAAGAGAAGGCAAATCAAGTAAATGCAAAGAAGTCCCTTATGCCAATGTTTTGAGAAAAATGGAACCCCTCCATATAAAAAAAAGATTAAAAAAAAAGAAGAATAAGTTGTGAAATAAAGTTGTGGAAATACAAAGAAAATGGGGTTCCCAATGACTCAGGGAAGGTGAATAAGAGGTGACTTTTGAGATTGAATTAATATTAAAGAGAAGGAAATAAGGTGGTGTTCACATCATATTTCATGAGGATTTTCAGCCTATAAGTCTAAATGACCATACCATTACACTCATCCCTGTTACGAGCTTCGAAAAGACCTTGGGTGAAATCAAGCATTGTGTTTATCTTTGCGAGTGTGAGTGTTGATGTTGATTCATGAACCCTAATTGGTTGAACCATTGAGTGAATATGGAATCATTCGTGTTGTGAGGGCATTTGAACACCTTTGTTGAGCTTGAACTTGCATTTGAAAAATGTATAGTGATCTTGAGATTCTTTGTTAATGGTGAATCACAACTTGAAACATTGAGTGCACAATTGATCCTTGCATGAGTAAGTTGAGACTTTTCGTGTGCATTCACGATTGAGTCTTGTGTTGCACTGTTCGAGACATCATTTTTGAACTGCTGAACTTGAGCTTTACTTGAGGACAAGCAAAAATTAAGTTGGGGGTGTTGAGGAGTCCACGATTTAGACTCTTTTAGTGCTTTATTTTGATAGATTTAGTGTCCTCAAATGCATATTTTGTCTCAATAACTGATAAAAACCCTTGAGTTTCAGGTATTTGGAGTTAGAGACAAAGCATGGACAATATTGGGCAAAAAGGAATAAAGAAATGAAGACGTGATGATTGATGATGTCATTCGGTGAATCGCCAATATAATTAGGCGAATCGCCAAATCGCCAAGATACCACCTAAAGTTACAGAATGTTGGAGCTAAAATGGGGGCGAATTCGGCGAGCAACAACTATACTCGGCATATCGCCAATCTAGCCGGCGAAGGACAACCAGGTCGCCAAAAGTAGGAAAGAAGATTCAAGCAAGTGCTGAGTGGCGAGATGGAAGTATAATGGGCAAATAGTGGAGTCATTCTGCGATCTCGACCAAGATAGCCTAAAGTCACAGTAGCCAGACCAAGAAAAATCGAGAAATGAAGGTGAGATGAAGACCAATCGGTGATTTACCGAACCATCATCGATACCCTACTTACTTTGCCGAATAGTCCTAAGCAGTAACATTTCAGACTTGTTTAAATTAGTTTTGGCTAGAGAGAGAAATTTATTCAGAAAGGGAAAAAAGAATTACTTAGAGAGAAAACACTACCAAAGGCTATAGTGAGTGATTTTTAGCAAGATTATGAGAGAGATTTTGTAAGAGGGGAGATTATCGATTGATTTTCATCTATAATTATCATTTTGTAGCCAACTATCGAAGTGATTATTGATTTTGATCTTATTATTTCTGAAATAAGTGGCTAAAACCCTTTTACTTGGGGTTTTGATCATGAAGCCAATTGTTGAATTCACTTAGTGGGAGTTTGTTAGTTGTGAAGAATGGTGTTAATTTGAAGTGGGTCTAAGTTGTTGCTGTGTTTCGAAGTTGAATTGCGCTACTTCGTGTATCAATTTCAGTGTTGTGCACATGCTCGAGAGAGAGGTGTGGAACCAAGGTGGCAATCTTAGCATCCTTAGTAGTGGGTTTCCTTAGTTTCAACTCGAGAGAGTGAAACAAATGACCCTTCCTTTGTATCCAGCTAGAGAGAGTGGATTTGATGAGGGTAAAGAGTTGTGCCTCTTTCGATTGGTGTTGAAGTTCGAGAGAATTCAACATACAAAAGGTAATTGTTCGAGATAAAGTTACTTTATATATGGTTCGACCTACCCACGACAAATTATCCCATTATGAGCAGTAACGTTTATCCATTTCGTTGAGATTCAATAATTGGCTGATCAATTCCCCAAACTTTACTCTAATATTTGATTGCGTGTGTTGAAGTGTAAATGTGGATTGGTAGTTAAAATCCGAAATTTGAAATTTGAACATTAATTGTGCAAGAATTTGTTTGATTGAAGAGATTGTCATTGTACTTTTATTATTGATTTTGAAGGAAGTACTACTCCATCTGGGATTGACCCCAACTCACGTAGTTGGGTTATTATAATGACGAACGATCATTGTCATTTGGTATTTGCAATTCGGCATAAGTCTATTTGCTGTTTAAAAGAGGGAATTTTGACTTCACGTATCAGGACATTACTTCCAATTCAAGTGTCAACGATCGCGTGTAGTAATATTACAAAACCGAATGGGTTGGGGTCTAGTCCTAAGGGAGCAGTTAGTAATCGAGAATTAAGTAGAAAAGTAACATTATTTTCTAGTCAATCATTGCTATAAATATTTACGAGTAAAAGCATACTAAATAAAAAAGTGACACGAATGTCAATTATCAATGGGGGGTTTGTAATAAACTAATAAACAAAAATAGCAAAAATATAAAAATTGTGAGATAGGGAGACGTGATTCTTGCGATGTGATAGGAATATGGGATAAAATAAACAACCGGGTAAATGCCCTCTCCGATTGGGTTGTTGATTACCCCTTGATTATTCATTTTCCTCAAAGTCTTACTAAAATTCTGGATTGTAGGGGGTCAAAGGTTCGCCTCGAGTCCTTGTACTTTGCCTACACTAGAGTAGAAATCTGTAGAAAACAAAAACAAAAGAAAAACATAAAATAAGGAAATACATGTCTAAAGTTCAATAATGTAGTTAAAATTAATCTAAAATGCGTATTCCCTAGCGGTGGCGCTAAAATTTGACTCTCAAAATACACCACCTTAAAGAAGTATAAGTGATCGTTGTCAAATAAAGAACCCAACTTGTAGGTTGGGATCGATCCAACGAGGAATATGGTTCAGACTTAAACTTAACACAATATTATCTCCGTTTAGTCAAACTATTTCTGAGAAAAGTAAACAGGGGGTTTTGTAAGTAAGTAACATATTTGAATGCTTAAGTAACAAGTAAACAAAATTCAGACTTTGATTTATCAATATGAGAAAGAAACTAGGGTTTATGTGTTCCCCACAAACTCTTAATGCAGTAATCCTAATAATAATAATCATTTCCTAGTGTTTTACATGCAAAGTTGGTAAGTTAGGTATCCCTAAGTGATTAGTCCTCCAAGTAGGGAATTTTAACACGCACCTTGGTCCGGCTACGGGTGTATGCTTTACTAACCGTTACCTTTACTCCAGATTAGTTCACTCTAATTGACATCAAACTATTAGATAGCATCCACTAAATCTCTGTTGTTTAATCTTTTTCTCATTCATTACATCCTTGGTCCGGCAAGTAAGAACGAGGCAAGTTCTAACGCATGCACTCATTAAAAAAGACTACTAAACGAAAGGATTAACAATACATGTATAAACACTATTCAAGAATTACTTAATTATTATTTATACTTTGTTAATTGCTTATGGTTCCCACAACCCTAGTTATGGATTTAGCTACTCATGCTTGAGAATTCACAATTCATAATTAGGTTAAAATAATTCATGAACTTACAATTAGAATAGATGAAAATCCCAATCTTGAATTGAAATTCAAATTGAAAATTGTATCGAATGAAATCCGGAAATTTAATTGCTAAAAATTTGCAACTTAATTCCGAAAGAACAAAAACTAGAAGTTTACAATAATGTCTAACCCAAAAAAATGAGGAATACCACTCCTATTTATAGAAAACAAACCCTAACTTAAACAGGAAACAAAATAAGGAAATAAACTACTCAGGCTCAGTTTCGATTGATGCCTCGACTTACGGACTGTGGGTCGACCTACGGTCCGTAGGTCCCCTTCTATAGTTAACGCTTGGAAAAATTATTAGGTACTGGAACTCTCAACTCTCAGATCTTCAATCGATGGATGTGCAGGACAGCCCGTGGATCGACCTACGGTCCGTCGATGCCTCCGTGGTTCCACACTTGGTCAGACTTCCCTGATCTTCCACCTACGGTTGCCTACCTACGGTCCATGTATTGGACTATGGTACTTCCTATCACTACGTGGTTTGAATACTGAAACTCAACTTCCAGACCTGGACTTACGACTGCCCACCTACGACCTGTTGATGGACCTACGGTTTGTGGATTGTTCCATCATTGGCCACTTCTGCACTTTTCAACTCGCATCTTCATCAACTGCATCCAAGCCTATTTCTTGCAAAATTACACACAAAACATTATTTTTACTAAAAAAATAGCCCAAGACACACACAAACTCTGAGTGAAACATATCAAAATTACCATAAACTCACGGTATATCAGTGTTCATGCTACGTTTTTCTAGCAAATCAAGACACTTATTTTCAATTAAAAAAGAAACTACCCTAAAGCTATTATAATCAATCATTTAACGTCATGCAATAGAAATTAAGTAAGTATTAAAGTAAAAAGAGTAAGGAGCAAGAACATTACCTTAGAATTGACGTTTAGAAGGGAGCATTTGACAAAGTTTAGGAGAATTTAAAATGAGGAGGGGAGGAAATGAGGAAACCAATCCCCCTTTCCCTCTTTACTGTCTCCAATCACCTGCTACAACGGGACTATCCTCGCCACTATTCCCCCGCCTCAGCAGGAAGGCTGCTGCTCTGGCGGGGTCAGGCTGTGCAATTGAACGCATCTCTTTTCTCCGTGTGTTTCCCCTTTATCCCTAACCGGTCCTTTGGGTATAGAACCTTTTGTGCTTCATATTTGAAAAACCACCATCCTTCGTAGGTCCGTAATGGCTGATTCGTTAGTTTAGAAGTACTCCAAAAAAGGGAGTATGTTGCTCCCTTTGCTAGTCGTTCAGAGACGAATGAGGTGTAAATTGGTATCTATTGTAATGACCTAAACCATCATTATTTAGGAAAGGAAAAATGTCAAGGAAAACTGGGTCCATCATCCCGCTAGAGGGGGCCAAATGTCGCTAGGGGCGCGAAGCTCCAATGGGACATGAAGCGCCAGAGCAGGACGAACGGGACTAGAACTTAAATAATGCAAAACATTATTTTCTTCTTTTTACCAAAACACCAAAAAGAGGCAAGGACCACCCCAGAAACCCTCAAAACACTGCTCTAGGCTTGGGAAGGAAGGAGAAAGAGATTTGTAGCGAAAGGATGTCGATAGCTTGCGGATTTCCTGTCAAAATCCACTGCCTCGTCAGCTAGAAACCAGGACTTAGAGCTACAATCCCTCTATGACTGCTTGGCTCCCAGGTAGGCTAGGTTTATTATTGAGTAGTTGTAAATTCGTGATTCGCTGCATAGTATAATGGTAATTGATGGTAGAATTCATGTGTAGGCTTTCGTGCACTGAAAAGGGATAGTCGTACATATATTTCTAGTTATTCCAATAGAATTATACCATATAAGGAAGCCTAATCATGTGAAATAGGGAACGTGATGGTTTTATTTCATGTTTTGTGTGACATATGTTGGTGATTGCTTTATTTTAATGCATGTATGTAAGTGAATGAAGCCTTGTTGATCAAACTGTAATGAAATGACTAAATATATACAATTGCATGCCATGAACCTAATACTCGATTGTATGATTATGGGTATGTTCATTATGGGTGTGATCGTGATGGTGATTGTGTTGACTGGATCGGTTGTCACGTACCGACACGTATACATGCATTGGATCAGGTATCCCGTTCTGACACACTAACATATATTGGATTGGGTATCACGTTTCGATACACTAACAGATATTGGATCGGGTGTCATGTACCGACACATATACATGCAATGGATCAGGTGTCACATTTCGACAAACTAACATGCATTGGATCGGGTGTCACGTTCTGACACACTAACAATATGGGGGTGGGTTCCATGGGAGGACCATTGAATTGTCATATCTACCTATTGTGAGAATGTGGAATTGTACATTGTCCCTGAAATAATGACTGTATCATATGTTCTGTATATGTATATTCAACATGTGGTGTTTACTTGTTATATCTCATTAGTAAATGAACTGTGTATTGTCAAGCCCATGTTGGGAGGGGGTATGGTAAGTGGAGACGACGGTCCAGGTATTACTTTGTGTACTTTAGATAAGTGGTTTGTGTTCTTAAAGGGTGAATTTGGGTGGTGGCATGTCGTAAAGGTTAAATAACTAGGGTCACCTTAGCAGGGGATTAGTAGGTGAAATGGTTAACAAAGCATTTATAGAACGTTCTATGGAGTTAAGGGTTGAGTAGTCAGGTAGAAGAAGTAAGGGTATGTCGTGAGTGGGTGGCTGAGTTGGTAGTGGTTACATCTGAAATCTCCTCTAAGAGGTAGAATGGTTAACCTATGATAAGGAACATAGCACGTGAGGGGCTAAAATCAGGTGTACTGGTATACTTATTTAGTATTCGAGAATGGTAAAGGTGGAGGAATGAACAATCGCATTTCATGTTTCCTACTAGTTGATTTCTTATATTATGCGGTGGGTATTGGGTTGACCGATGATGCCTACCAGTACGTGCGGATTGTACTGATACTACTCTTGCTATGCCTTTTTTACGTACTCTGGTTGCAGGGTCAGCTATATTTCATAAGTGAACACGAAGATGATCCCCAACAACTTCTAGTTTTCCTTTCCTGTGGTGGGAGCTGCGTCAATTGTACTGTATTTTCTACTTTTTAATCTTAGAAGCTCTTGTACTTCTTTAAACTAGATATTTGGGGAAGTTAATTACTTTACAAGTTAATTTTGAGTCGTTTAAACTCTTATTTAATAAAACATTACATGAATTCCTTTTATTCGTAAGTTTTCTTAATTTTCCGCATTTTAAGATGTTTGGAAATCGAGGGTTCTCCTACTTAGGCGTTGTAGTAGTTGCCCGCACGGCCCAGTGGGTTGGGTCGTGACATTTAGGGCTTTGTTTTCATAGTTTAACTATTCTCAATGTGTAATTTATACTCTAAACTGATGTTAAAGTGTTGATTTGCAACAATGAAGGCGAAGGAGCAAGACAAAGACATTACCAGACAAAAAGGAACGAAAAAGCTGAAGAAGTTGAAGGAAGGCAATCCTGGCGATCGCCAAGACCACTTGACGAGCTGCTGAGTGGCTCTTTAGGTCGCCTAAAGTTCCTGCATGCCAGCCCTGGGGAAGAACCTACTTGGCGAAGGAAATGGACAGTCGGCGGACTGTCGAACGACTCGGCGACATCGACCTCGATCGCCTAAATTCACAAAACTTTGATGATTAAGAGCCAAGGCAAACCAGCGATGGAATAGATAAATTGGCGCATCGCCGACCCTCGACTTACCTCACCTAATTGCCCTACATGCCAAAATTTGGGAGACTATAAATTAAATTGCAAAAAGAAAGAAGGAGTTCTGCACATTTTGGAAAAAATATAAATTCAGTTCTCCTGAGTTTTCCATTGTAGACTTTAAAGCTTTTGAGACTTGATTTTGAGGAATTGCAATTGTGTTTTTGAATTAATTCGATTTGAAGAATTGTAGAGACTTGGAAACAATTACCTAGCTCATATCTAACATAGTTAGTAATTATTTCTTCCCTTTTATGATGTATAGCTAAAACTCCCATTCTTGGGGTGTGATCATGTGATTATCAACATAATTAGATTATGGATACTGTTTTTTGCTTATTTAAATGCTTAATTGAAGTGGGTTTAATAATTAACTTTATATTAATCTATGAATTGTAGTTGCAAATGCAATTCTAACTTAGTGTTATGGGATTGCTTGAAAAAGAGGTCTTAAAACCAAGGTTTTCGATTAATGATTATAGTAATTGGATTGAAGTGCGTTCAGCTCAAGAGAGTGACTCCTGAACTCGATTCTACCTATCTAGCTCGAGAGAGTAGGTAAATTAAGGTGTTGGGCTGTTTATATTGTTTAGCTTGTCGAGGTTCGAGAGAACTCACTTGATTTGTAATAGTTGTTCAAGAGAAAGCTATTGCATATGTAGTCTAGCCTACTGTGACGACCCGGGAGCACCCCCTAGTCGTAACCGGCGTACTCGACCTCGAAGAGGTCTACTACAAGCCTCTTAGCATTCATTCATCGCAGAGACACTAAAACCATAAGGAATTTAAAACTTTCTATACCAAGAAAACATCGCATAAAAAAAATAGCAAGCGGAAAACTTTCTAGACTTTATACATGATGTCTCTAAACCATCTAATATACTTTAGAGTACAAAATTCGGGACTAATCCCGTACACAACTTAAACAAATAATAAAAAGACATAAAAGAACATATTGGGTATTGTCCTCGAATCTATGAGGACTCACCAAGTCTTCATATTCAACACTTAGAATCCTATCAAAGCCATGACATGTCATCATCTCCAAATCCCTACACTTTAGTTCAAAAAGGGAAAGAAAGGGGTTAGCACAATTAAGTACTAAGTATGGAGACCATGCAAAAACATGTCAAAAAGGACATTTTCAAGGAAGTAATGCTTTCATATCATTTGATAAAACCTTTCCTTACAAGTATAAGATACATAATACAAGTCAACATTAACATATAAGACCATAGCCAAGAACACACATACTTAACAGAAGTCCATATACAACCCATGCTTAGCTTTAAAAGAACACATGTCATTTCATTACCATAGGACCTCTACCTAATATAACCTTAAGACACACTTGAGTGAGACAAGAAGTGACCGCCCATACAACCTCTTCAAGCACACTTAAGTGTTCCCCAAGATTACCTTAGATAAGGACATTTCCTTTACAACATAACATCAATAGACCAACATTCTTTAAGAAACCATTTTGGAGACATTCAAGCACATAAGGGGACTTTCACATAATAGTCGTTAGACTTAGGGAACTCACTTTAGTATCTTCAAAGCCTACTCGTGCCATGTGTAGATAGCATCCCATACTACTACCTACACGTTGTAGAACCTATCCAATAACTAGAGTGCACATCCCACATGATGGGAATAGGCATAACCGACATAGACCATACTAGCTAGGTATGGAATCCGGAGTCTACCCTACTCCGTGGAAGGTTGTTCTACTTGCCAAAGGTAGAACTAGTAAGCAACCCATGTAGGCACATGGTTTAGGGGATATCCAAAGATGTTCTTTGTACTCTTGCCTCATACTCTAGAGAGCTACCATCTTAACCATATCCACTCGGTGCTTAGCCTTAGTTCCCATAGAGTAATTTCATTCACATGTATGTCCTAGAGAGGGCACCATCATTAGGTCTACCGACCCATAGCACATCTACCAAGAAAGGCACCACAAGGATCTACCGATCAAGGTTCATTAAGGATAGCTCATTAAATCAACGATTCTTCATTAAAGGGTGCCTTAAGCCTACCGGTCCAAGGTTCATCATTTCACACATGAGAAGGGCTACCACCATTAGGTCTACCGATTTCATGGTTTTACATTTACTTAGGAAAGCTAGACTTATGAAAGGGCACCATTTCTTAGTTTTGCCGATTCAAGTCTTGGCCTAGAATTCCTCTTTTAGCATTTATAGAAAGGGCACCATTTCTTAGTTTTGCCGATTCAAGTCTTGGCCTAGAATTCCTCTTTTAGCATTTATAGAAAGGGCACCATTTCTTAGTTTTGCCGATTCAAGTCTTGGCCTAGAATTCCTCTTTTAGCATTTATAGAAAGGGCACCATTTCTTAGTTTTGCCGATTCAAGTCTTGGCCTAGAATTCCTCTTTTAGCATTTATAGAAAGGGCACCATTTCTTAGTTTTGCCGATTCAAGTCTTGGCCTAGAATTCCTCTTTTAGCATTTATAGAAAGGGCACCATTTCTTAGTTTTGCCGATTCAAGTCTTGGCCTAGAATTCCTCTTTTAGCATTTATAGAAAGGGCACCATTTCTTAGTTTTGCCGATTCAAGTCTTGGCCTAGAATTCCTCTTTTAGCATTTATAGAAAGGGCACCATTTCTTAGTTTTGCCGATTCAAGTCTTGGCCTAGAATTCCTCTTTTAGCATTTATAGAAAGGGCACCATTTCTTAGTTTTGCCCATTTCACACATTCATGCATTCAAGACTTTAAGTAACAAGGAGGGACACTTTAGTCTACCAACCAAGTCACAACATTTTCATTTAAGGATACTTCATAATCCAACATCATTTCATATATACATCATGAGAAAATCATACTTTAAATCACAATGCTCTCCACTTTACATAAGATCATCACAAGATCACATAAACT
>NW_006239174.1:36910-40900 GCF_000226075.1 Solanum tuberosum | reverse complement strand
TGCCCCTTCCCGTCTTAGTTCGCCCTTTGTTGTAGCATGACAGTGCTTCATATTTCGGGCATAACTTTTTACTCCGAGGTCGGAATTGGGCAAACTCGGTGGCGTTGGAAAGAGGACTCAAAGACCTTTCATAGGATAGCTAAATGTCTACCTAATTCGTTTTGAGCTAAAAGATATGACCATTTAAAGTTAACCCTTACAACTCACTAGTTCAAATGAATAGTTTCCGGACTTCACGGTCATTTCTCATCATTTCATCAAGTTCTCAACTCCAAACTCACATGTGAGGCTCTAATTTCACTAGTTCATTTTTAGGGTCATTACACCTACCCCCCACTTGGGAACATTCGTCCTCGAATGAGACTTTAAACACATAAGGGGGTAACGACTCAAGTAAACAGCCCATCAACATGCATACAACATCAATACAAATGCATAAATATAAGAGGAAACATCAACTCTACATAGAAAACCCCACACAACTTCATGCAACTCAAGAAAGTAGGCACAACATCTACTAATTCCTTATGCATCATCTTTACCTTTTCTCATTTCTCATTTTCATTTCATTGGAAGTACTTCCTTCTCCAATCATCTCATGCTCATCATAACATCAAAGGACACAATATGCAATTTTTCTCATTAAAGCACATCATGCAACCTTCTCCAAAACACAAGTAAGCATGCTCACATTATCACTGCATAAAGAAAATAGAAAACTTATGCTAAATGCACATTATGCAACTTAATCATAGAAGAACTTTAGGCAATATCATCAAAACACTTTTAAACATGCTCATAAGTCAACTCATGCAACATTTAGGCAAATCATTATAGATGCACATCAACATGAGGAACATAAATTTATGAAAACTCATTTTCTCATTTAACAAGAATTCATTTAAAACATGCATGACATAAGGAAACCATGGAAAACTCTTTTTCACATAAGACTCCAAAACATAACCCAAGCTTCTAGGAACTCTTTGTTTTAGGCTTGAGTAAGCACATATAGAAGTAGGTAAGGATATCAACACTTCTCAACAACTTCACTACCCAACATACCATCAATCTTACCAAAACCATTCTTACCCAACTCTTTAATTCACTAAACCTCTTGTAATGAAAACATCCTTCAAGCCTAACTCATAAACATCCACAAACGGAACAACGGAACACATTATAGAGAGAAACTTCATGGCACGACTAAAAGAATGAAGAAGTGAAACTTTCTTAGCACCCAATAGCCTCCTATTCATAATGTGGCGCGCTTCACATTATGAACAAGACTCTACTAGATGTGGTTTTGAGACAACCTAAGACCATCCAGGAAACTTATGCTCTGATACCATGTTTGTCACGACCCGGGAGCACCCCGTAGTCGTAACCGGCGTACTCGACCTCGTAGAGGTCGAATACAAGACACTTAGCATTGATTCATCGCATAGACACTAAAACCATAAGGAATTTAAAACTTTCTTTACCAAGAAAACATTGCATAAGAAAATAGCAAGCGGAAGACTTTCTAGACTTTATACATGATGTCTCTAAACCATTTAATACTTTAGAGTACAAAATTCGGGACTAATCATGTACACAACTTAAACAATACTAAAAAGATATAAAACAACATATTGGGTATTGTCCTCGAATCAATGAGGACTCACCAAGTCTTCATATTCAACACTTAGAAACCTATCAAAGCCATGACATGTCATCATCTCCAAATCCCTACACTTTAGTTCAAAAAGGGAAAGAAAGGGGTTAGCAAAATTAAGTACTAAGTATGGAGACCATGCAAAAGCATGTCAAAAATGACATTTTCAAGGAAGTAATGCTTTCATATCATTTGATAAAACCTTTCCTTTACAAGTATAAGAGACATAATACAAGTCAACATTAACATATAAGACCATAGCCAACCATACATATACTCAACATAAATCCACATACAACCCATGCTTAACTTTAAAAGAACACATGTCATTTCATTACCATAAGACCTCTACCTAATATAACCTTAAGACACACTTGAGTGAGACAAGAAGTGACCGCCCATACAACCTCTTCAAGCACACTTAAGTGTTCCCCAAGATTACCTTAGATAAGGACATTTCCTTTACAACATAACATCAATAGACCAACATTCTTTAAGAAACCATTTTGGAGACATTCAAGCACATAAGGGGACTTTCACATAATAGTCGTTAGACTTAGGGAACTCACTTTAGTATCTTCAAAGCCTACTCGTGCCATGTGTAGATAGCATCCCATACTACTACCTACACGTTGTAGAACCTATCCAATAACTAGAGTGCACATCCCACATGATGGGAATAGGCATTAACCGACATAGACCATGCAAGCTAGACATGGAATCCGGTGTCATAAAACCCTACACCGTGGAAGGTGTTCTACTTGCCAAGGGTAGAACTAGGACACATCCCATGTAGGCACATGGTTTAGGGGATGTCCAAGGAAGTTCATTGTGCCTAATCTCATACTCAACTAGGCCACCTTCCTAACCACATCCACTCGGTGCTAGCCTTGTTTCCCATAGAGTATTCAATCACATATGTACTTAGAGAAGGTTCCTTTTCTAGTTCAACCAACTCATAGTACCTCTTCCCAAGAAAGGCCCCATTTCTTAGTCATGGCCAATCAAGGTTCATAAGGATAGCTCATTAAATCCCCCTAGAAGGGTGCCTTAGGCCTACCGACCCAAGGTTCATCATTTCACACATGAGAAGGGCTACCACCATTAGGTCTACCGATTTCATGGTTTTACATTTACTTAGGAAAGCTAGACTTATGAAAGGGCACCATTTCTTAGTTTTGCCCATTTCACACATTCATGCATTCAAGACTTTAAGTAACAAGGAGGGACACTTTAGTCTACCAACCAAGTCACAACATTTTCATTTAAGGATACTTCATAATCCAACATCATTTCATATATACATCATGAGAAATCATACTTTAACTCACAATGCTATCCACTTTACATAGGATCATCACAAGATCACATAAAACTCATTCACATCATACCTTCACATATAGCTTCACATAAAACTCATTCACATCATTCCTTCACATATAGCTTCACATAAAACTCATTCACATCATTCCTTCACATATAGCTTCACATAAAACTCATTCACATCATTCCCAGAGTGGGCACCATCATTAGCTCTACCGACCCATAGCACATCTACCAAGAAAGGCACCACAAGGATCTACTGATCAAGGTTCATTAAAGATAGCTCATTAAATCCCCCTGGAAGGATGCCGTAGGCCTACCGATTCTTCATTAAACGGTGCCTTAAGCCTACCGGTCCAAGGTTCAACATTTCACACATGAGAAATGGTACGAAAAATGGTATCAGTGCTATGGATAATAAGAAACAAAGTAAGAAACATACTAGTAGAAAGTTAAGAAAAATAAGAAGAAAATTAAAGAAATTATATCCGGAATATAAAAAACTCAATATCACAAAAACTGATAACGACAAACTAGATCAATTAATAGATAGTATATCTAAAATAGAATATAAATATATTCAATACTTAAAGAAACAATGAATAACGAGAATGAAGAATATAGACAAAAACTTAACGAAATAATTATAGCAAAAAGACAAGAATTGAGACATAGGCAAAATAGACTTAATAGTAATATAATTGCAGGAATTTGTTAAAAATCTATAATAGCACAAAGGAAAACTATTTTATACCTACAAATACAAATAGAAAGCTTAGAATATACACTACAACACAATTTATAAATGAATAAAGAAGAATACGCAATAGATGAAAAAACATATGAAAACTATGACGGATTAAAAATAAAGATAATATTTTCTAATCTAGGAAGAAGATATAAGAAAATAGGTGATAATCTAAGTTTAATGTTAGAAAAAGAAACGGTAAAACTAGAAGATAGTTTAACTGCTATGATAAGAATAACAAAAGAAAATGAAAAAATAGATA
>NW_006239174.1:33056-34284 GCF_000226075.1 Solanum tuberosum | reverse complement strand
AAATAAAAAATAAAAAATAAAAAAAAAAAAAAACGAAAATTAGAAAAAATGGTAAAAAATATACCTAGACTAAAATATAAATTCACAAGATAATATATGAAAAAACACCCTTTTGCTAACCAACTACGACTAAGATATTGGTATTTATACAGAGATATACAAACAAAATCAGAACAATTAAAATTAAAAAAGGCATTAAGTTCATATTTAAGAGTATTAGAAACAAGAGATCTAGTAGACAAACTTTGTAATCACGGCGGTTTATATTCGCTAAACAGACCTACACTAGTTAACCCAGAACTATTAAGTGCGATAAAATGGGAGCTACAAAGCATAGATAGTGACATTCAAAATACAAATAACCGAATAAAAATACAAAGGACATATATTTACAAACTAGAATTCCCGCTAGGATAAAATAAATTATACTCAGTATATAAGTGTTTATTAAACATATATTATTTAACAAATTCATTATAAGCATATGTGCATATTAAAGTATAGTGCAGAGATAAGAAGAAGCCATAAAGTTAGGAAAATATATGAAAAGATACGGATGAAATAGTCAACATATGAATTGTTATGGATAAATATTACAAGTACATGCGTCATAAAGAAGGCCACTTTGTCATTTAAGCTAGTAATGGTAAATGGAGGAATGAAATAAAATTAAACACCATTATAGATACAGGCACATACACAGATAAAATGGAAATAAATATAATGAGTTATATTCAGTAAAATATTTGTTAAAAACTGATAAGAGTATTATTGCAGATTATTTATCAAGACAAAGCTACTCAGACTGAGACTGAAAACAAAGATACAATCGAAAAGATATTCAAAGCTATTACTACACTTTGTATAAAAGTGGACAGTATGGATAATAAGATACAAAAGCTAAAGACTAATGAAGACAATCTGAAGTCTAAAGCTAATATAAGTCAGCAGCATGACGGTAAAGATGCGGAGCTAAGTCGATCGGAAGACTTCAAAATTCCAGAGATAAAAGGTGACGTTGGGAAACACCATAAAACCCATAACGTTTGTTTAAATATAGCTGCAGGCACAAGTAAACAAGTTAGCGATAAACAACATAAAAATGCTAACTTAAACCAGCTATTTGAAAAACCATTTACCCAAAGAACACCTAGACATATGTCCGTGGAACCACAAACATCTACATACGCAGATAGTTTGCAAAACCAAAATGAGAAAAAGACATATA
>NW_006239174.1:0-32136 GCF_000226075.1 Solanum tuberosum | reverse complement strand
GTCATAAAGTAGTATAGTACGTGGAAGATAGTAGATGATTGTAAAATAGCTATAGTAAATCTTCCTTTCCTATATAAAGGGAGGGATATGTGAATGAAAAGGCAGGCAACGCCTAACATAATAAAAACTTTCATAAAAATCATTCTCTCTCAAGATACTAAATACTTAAAAGTTAATGGATAAATCTGAAATCCAATCAGATATTTCAGATAGCATGGCTAAGCAAGAGGCAAAGGTATATTGTTCAAAATATATGCGGAACTAATTTCATATATTCCTGAATATCATATATATGATTGAATAAATTTATGTTAGTTATTATGTATTAGAATTATTTGAATCATGATTTCTAGTTTATTAGCACACTGGAAACAGGGAGAAAACTTCTATACTATGCCATCCTAATGTTGAAACCGGTAGGCGAGGAAAGCCGTTTAGGGGAGTAAACAAAGTTGAGGCGCTGATAAGAAGGAAGTATCCGCTAAAGTACGATGCTAGTAGTGACAGGAAAACATGATAAAGATAATCTAGTTCATAATGATCTAATATGAATTTAATCAATTATGAATATGATAGGAAGGAATAATTTGAAATAAAAAACCCGCATAGTAAAGAACATGACTACATATATGCATGACGAAATGATAAAAAGCTATGAAACTTTAATCTTATATATACTTAACGGTATAGAGATAATTGAATTAAGAAAAATCATATGGGAAAAAACGATTAGACCACATTCATAACTGAATTCAAACTTTTACTGCTCCTTGTTGGTTCGACCCCAACTCTTTATTGGGTTTTATACTAGATTACGATCGCCTACACCTAGTGTTGGATGAGGTGAAGTTGAGCGTTTATAAAATATGGTGCCTCTCCCGAGGAGTGATGTTTAGAATTCTATTATTGAAGTTTGAATTGTGATCTTTTTGTGTTGTAGTTGAATCGAATTACTTTGTTAGTGTTGGTTGTGTTTTAACAGAGGACGATATGAGTCTGAACGGAAGTAACGGTAGCCAATTGGGCCACCAAGATGACATTGGGAATCTGAATGATGTTAATAACCCGATTCAGTTGGGTGGTGTTGGTGCTATACGTTTACCTCCTGTTGAGGGGAATGATGTCTTCCACGTAACTAGCACGATGTTACAACTCTTGCAAATGAAAAAATTATATGGAGGGTTAGCTCATGAGGATCCCCATGAGCATATTCACAATTTTTTAGACATATGTGGTCCGTTCTCATTCAAGAACATCTCTCAAGAATCAGTCGGTCTCCGGTTGTTCCCTTTTTCTTTAATGGGAGAAGCTACCAAGTGGTTAGTTGATCTACCACGGAATTCCATTACTACTTGGGATAAAATTACCGTATCATTCTTTGTAAGGTTCTTTCCTCCATCAAGGATGATGACGTTAAGAGATAATATTCAGGGCTTAAAGCGTGTGGAGGCTGAACCAATCCATGAGACGTGGCTGAATTTCAGTGCTACTTCAATGTCCGACACACGGTCTGCCAAACCAAGTGTTATTACAACATTTTTGTAGGAGTCTTGACTTGATGAACAAAGGTGTTGCTGATCAACTTGTTCCAGGAGAATAATGCAACAGCCTTTCAAAATCGCATCTAATCTCCTCGATGGGATGACTAATACGTTCAAACTTACACCTCAATTAAGAAGTATAAATGTTCGAAGTTAATTTATAAAACTCAATGTGAGTTGAGGTCGATCCCACAGAGAGTTTCTTTACATAAATAGTTTCACTGTGGCATTTATTCAGATGCTGTTATTATTTCCTCAAGAAGGTAAATGTCAAATGTACATTGGGCTTAGTTGTTAGGTCCAAATAACCAGCATTGTTGAGATAACAAGATTAGAACAATTAACAGAGTCTTGATTTTAAAGTGGTATGCCTAAATGAATGAAACCAGGGTTGTGTTTCCTATGATGTTACATCTGGTGTTGATTCATGAACGAGTTTCAGGTAATTCATTCTTTGCAAAATATAGGTGAGTTAGGTGTATCTAATACTTCTCAGTCTTATTAGATGACTTTACACTCAATTCCTATTGATCTTAGAGTGTGATTCGATTTTACCCTTGCAGAATTTAGAGTCAAAGTTCTTTTCTCTCGAACTCGAACTTTCACTCTAATTCGACACTTTAACCCAACTTTTTCCTAACTATCAATTTTCCCTCGAACAATTGATAGATATAGGCGAGTTCGAAAGCGTGCACTTAGTAGAACAAATGATTAACAAAAGTTGAGCTAAGTTATGTAACTATGAATTACATTCTACTCATTTTACGAATCTAAACTCAGATTTTATACATAGTTCCTACAACCCTAGTTGTTGTGTTTAGCCACTCCTGCTTTCAATTGAATAAGCAAAGATTTCAAATGAATGCATTAAGATGGAACACTTACGAAAGTTTGCAAATTCAACGAACACTTGATATTTAGAAAACCAAAATCAAAGCTCCAAAATCGATTTCAATGTTAATCGATAAAAACTAAAGTAGAGAATATTTAGAAAGTAGTCGCTCGTTCTAGATATGACGACATAGTTCAAAATTACAACCTAATTAATTCACATAGTCAGTCTAAATAGAGTCCTATTCGAAGTAGGACTTAAATGTCGGGACTTATAACGGACATTAAGACGACCCATCAAAAGCTTCACGGTTTGTGGTCCGTACATGGCAATTTCAAAACACATCTCTTCATGGCCTGTCCACTAGAAATCTACCACGGGCTACATCACGAATCGTTATAATGACCACGGTCCGTCTGGGTGTCTATGGTCTTTGACGAGTCTGAGATTTTGACTCATTTAGGGCTTTGTTTTGATAGTTTAATTGTCTTCAAATGCCTAATTTATGCTCTAAAATGATGTGAAAGTGTTGATTTGTAGTTGTTAATGCTAAGGAGCAAAACAAGGACACTACCAGGCAAAAATGAGCAAACAAGATTAAGAAGTGAAGAAAAGCGATCGTGGTGATCGCCGAGACCACAAGTCGAACCGCCAATGGCTCTTTAGCTCGCCCAAAGTTTTAGTGTGCCAGCCATGGGGAGGAATTGACTTGGCGACATAAATGGGCAGTCGGTAGATCGTCGAACGACTCTGCGATAGCGACCTTGATCGCCTAAAGTCACAGAACCCTGAAGACAAATGGCCAATGCAAACCAGCGATGATTGGAGCAAAGGGAGGATCGCCGTTTGGTTTGGCGAGGCTCAGCTTACTTTGCCCAATGGCCTTTCAAGACAAAAATTGGGCAACTATAAATTTAAATTTTAAATGAAGTTCGCAGAGTTCTTATTCCCTGAGTTTGAGTTTTTGAAGTTTTCTCTGAGATTTTGAAGTTTTCTCTGAGTTTTTGAGTTTCCATTATAGACTATTAAGCTTTTGAAGCTTAAATTGGAGGATTTGCCAGTGGGTTTTGGAATTTATTCAATTTGGACTATTGTAAAGACTTGAAGCTTCTACCCAGCTAATGGCGAATATAGGTTGTAATTGTTTCTCTCTTTTTATGATGTGTAGCTAAACCCCAATTCTTGGGGTGTGATCATGTGTTTATTTATCTAATTAGCTTATGGGTATTTTTGTTTAATGATTTAAATGTTGTTTTAATATGGCTTTAATTGATAGTTGAGTAGTAATTCATGAATTGTAGTTGGAAATACAATTTTAGAATAGTGTTTTGGGCTTGCTCGAGAGAGGTTCTACACCAAAGTTATTGATTGATATTCTAGTGTGTAGGTTTTTATGGGTTCAACTCAAGAGAGTGAATCTTAACTCACTCCTACCTATCTATCTTGAGAGTGTAGATAAATTAAGGTTTTGGGCTGTTTTGTAGAGTTAATGTCACGACCCAAAGGTACACCCTAGACGTAACAAGGTACATAATACCCCTAAACGCACCATGTAAGCCACTTAGCATATCATAACATAAGTAAAGAACAATAAATAAACTATAAGATTGGAATCAAATAGGGTCACAACCCTTACAAGATAATCCGAAAGTCAAAAACAAGAAAGAAAGAAACTACAAAGATATGCTCCATCCTCGAACCATGAGGACTCACCATAGGAAAGGAGAATAGTCGAATCCAAGCTTGCATCGAATGAAGATCACCTCAAACACCGGACCCTACACTTGTGGAAAATGTAGTAAAATATGGGTTAGTACAAAATGCACTAAGTATGATAGCCATGCACAAAATAATGAAGACATGCTAAAAAAGACATTTTAGTTGAAAAGCATGCACTTTGTCAAGTTTAAGAATCATCATGAAGATTAGTGTAAAAGCCTAAGTCATAAGCATATTCAACATATACAGAATCATAACATAAAAGGAACATACCATAGATACCCTCAAAGCATACTTTGTGCAATGCATGAGTGAAATCCCATAATCCCATCCATACTAAGTAAATCTTCTTAAGTGACCATGGTTCATATTTCATATTCTTGTTCATATTAATGCACTAGTGGGAATAAGCTTTAACCGAAATAGACGATGTGAGCTAACATGGAATCCGGTGTCTACCCCACACCGAAAATGGGTTGTCCTACTTGCCTAAGGTAGAACCGTACTCTTAGCTTAGGTGGATCTACTAGCTAAAGACCTATGAGCACATAGTTATGTAATAAAGAGATTGCTTATAGAAACCTGGACTCAACTAAGGTAGAATGTTTCCATCTCACAAGATACGTACTTTGGGAACCCGGGCTCAACTATAGTAAAAGGAACCCATTGGGAAGCCAGACTCAACTATCGTATAAAATTCCATCTCATATTCATATCCACTCGATGCTAAGCATTAATTCCCTCCTATAGGTTACATATTTAAGTGTTGACTTAAGTTCATATTCATGGAAGAATGTCTTGATAATCAATCCAACATAATTCATACTATAGCTCATGGATTCAATAGGTGAGAATAGCCTTTCAACCATAGAATCAACATATTATGAGAAAACCCTTCACATCATATCATAATCATACATAAGTGTGTTCATGAGGATAACATTCCAACACAACAACAACTAGATCATAATCATATTCACTTTACTCTCAAAGTGTTCATAAAGCATATTCATAAATCTCATAGGCATGCTGAATTCTCATATTTTGCCCTTCAAGGACCATAGATCACAATTCATCAACACATGTAGAATTACTACATTGGACATGGATGATAACATACTTCATGTAGTTCAATTACTAGATGGATAATTCTATCATATACTACTTGCATCAATCAACACCCACACTTTAAGATCCAAATTGGGAAAATAGGGGATTCATGGATTCTTGGGGAATTCATCATATAAACAGTAATAAATAATAAATTTGATCATAATATAAAGCAATTAATACATTAGAATCATTTTTGAAGTGAATCCATGAATTGGAGTAAAACCCTAGCTTTTGGGGAAATTACAAGTTTTGAAATTGAGTTTGGAGGGACTCCATGGATGAAGACTATCCATGGATGAAGGAATACCATACCTTGATGAAGAATCCCCTCAAATTTGAGTAGAAAATATGAATTCTTCAACCCTAGTATCACCTTTCTTCTTCTTCTTCCTTGGAGTTCGAGAGAAATTATTTTGGAAAGGGTTTTGGTTTTGATTTGGGGATTTATAAATTATGATTTAGATGAGTTAGTTTAGGTGTCTAAATTACTTATACATGTGTTTAAAAATAGGATAAAACAACATCACTGAATAATCAATTTAAAAGGAATACCTCAAAAGACCCCTAAGTCTAACTGCCAAATGGCAGTTTCAGTGACCACCCACCCACGGTCCATGGATGGACCCACGTGGCGTGCTGGTGAACCGTGGGTCTGGGTCTGCAACCCATGACCCCCCACCCACGGGGCATGGGTCCACCTACTGCCCGCAGGTCCCCTCTCCTTGGTGAATTGGTTTGGGGCCTTGTTTTAGGGTCCTCCTCAAGGACCCTTGGTTGGTCCTTGGGGAGTCATACCTTGACGTTTAAACCCAAAACCATATATTTTGAGTATAGGGAGTTATTTACTACTCTAACCCTTACGTTAGGCTCTAGTTTAGTCTACTAATTATACATTATGCTCTAGTTTAGTCTACTAGTTTTTTGGAATGTTACATTATCTCCCCCTTGGGAACATTCGTCCTCGAATAACAATCTAAACACATTACAGAAGTAAGGACTCAATACTAGCAGCCCAACATACATGAAACATCAAAATAATGCACAATTCAAAGTAGGAAACTCTAACTCCATCTTCAACATAATCAATGCAACACAAGGAAGTAGGAACTACATCTAACAGCCCATTATGTATGAAAACTCAATATCTCTAATATCTATAGGAGGAACTACCTTCTCCAACTAAAAGCTCAACACACTATCATGGAGCAAATATGCAATTACTCTCCAAAGCATACTAAAGCATGTTCATCAATTAATCGCATGAAGTCAAATAGGTAACTCTTACGAAATGCACAACAACATGAGGAAAGTGAATAATAAAAACTCATTTTCATAGTAAACATGAATTTCATCAAGAACATGCACAACATAAGGAAATCATGGAAAGCACATATAACACACATGACCTCCAAAACACAAAAACTCAAGAGGAACTAATTACCTCAAGCTTGAAGAGGAGTAGAAGGAAAGAGATGAGGATATTGGGACTTCATATCGGCCTCGGCATCCCAAGTAGCACCCTCAACTAAATTATTTCTGCATAAAACCTTCACGGGAGCTATTTCCTTGTTTCTAAATCTCTTGACTTGCCGATCTAGAATCTCTACCCGAACCTCTTCATAGGAAATGCTTTCATCAACTCCTAACCCTTCAAGGGGAACAATGGACGTCGGATCTCCAATACACTTCTTAAGCATAGAAACATGTAATATCAGATGAATCAGTGCCAACTCATTTGGCAAATCCAACTAGTAGGCAACCTTCCCAATACGTTGATAAATTTGATATGTGCCTACATACTGGGGACTAAGTTTCCCTTTCTTGCCAAACCTCATCACACCCTTCATGAGTGAGATTTTCAAATAGACCCAATCATTCACTCCAAATTCTAGATCCCTTCTTCTCACATCGACATAAATTTTTTGTCTACCTAGAGTCGTTCTCAACCTCTCTCTAATGAGCCAAACTTTCTCAATAGCTTCATAAACCAATTCGAGACCAATAAGATCAGTTTTACCTACCTCAAACCAACCAACCGGAGACCTAAATCTCCTACCATACAAGGCTTCAAAAGGAGCCATACCAATACTTGAGTGGTAACTATTATTGTAGGCAAACTCTATAAATGGCAAGTGGTTGTGCCAATTACCCTTGAAGTCTATAACACATGCCCTCAACATATCTTCTAATGTTTGGATGGTACGCTCCACTTGCCCATCGGCTTGGGGATGAAAAATCGTGCTAAGCTTAACCTTAGTACCAAGCCCTTATTGGAATGACTTCCAAAAGTGTGAAGTAAATTGAGTACCCCGATCAGAAATAATATATAATGGAACCCCATGTAACTTCACTATCTCATTTATATACAACTTGGCATAGTCTTCCGCCGAATGAGAAACCTTGACAGGAATGAAGAGGGCTAATTTTGTCATCCTATCTATAATGACCCAAATAGAATCATGTTGCCTTTGGGTACGAGGCAAACCCATAATAAAATCCATATTCACCTTTTCCCACTTTCAAGTGGGAATTGGTATATCTTTTATTGAGCCTCCTGACCTTTGATGTTCAACCTTAACTTGTTGACAATTCAGACATTTGGCTACAAATCTCGCAATATCCTTTTTTATTCCATTCCACCAATAGACTTCCCATAGGTCACGGTACATCTTGGTGGCTCTCGAATGAATAGAATACCGAGAACTATGAGCTTACTCTAAAATTTAGACCCTCAAACCATCAACATCCGGAACATATAATCGACCTTGGTACCTAACCACCCCATCTCCCCCTTCGAAGAAAGCCTCTATGGACTTCTTGAGTACCGATTCTTTCAATTCAACTAATAAGGGGTCAAGATCTTGTTTACACTTCACATCCATCATAAAGGACGATTCGGAGCCATTATTGACCATGACACCACCCTTTGTGGAATCCACTAGTAGGACACCTAGTCGGGCTAATGTATGCACCTGACGAATCAATTCTTTCTTTTCATCCTCTGCATGAGCCACATTACCCGTGGACAATCTACTAAATGCATCCGCTACCACATTAGCTTTGTCGGGGTGGTAAAGGATACTCATGTCATAATCATTCAAGAGTTCTAACCACCTTCTTTGCCGGAGGTTCAAGTCCTTTTGACTAAACACATATTGAAGACTCTTGTGATCGGTGAAAACATCCACATGGACCCCATACAAATAATGCCTCCATATTATCAAGGCAAATACAACCGCCACTAATTCAAGATCATGGGTCAGATAATTCTTCTCATGTACTTTATGTTACCTTGAAGCATAGACAATCACTTTATCATTTTGCATGACGACACATCCCAACCCCACTCTAGAGGCGTCACAATATATAACAAAACCATCCGTACCCTCCGGTAAGGTCAACACCGGAGTGGAAGTAAGTCTATCATTCAACTCTTGGAAGTTTTTCTCACAAGCCTCCGACCACTCAAACTTAGATTTATTTTTAGTCAAAGCTGTCAACGGAGAAGCAATGGAGGAAAACTCTTTACCACATCCGTATTCTAAGGATCTACCTTAATACCCTTGCTTAACACAATATTACCAAGGAATGCTACAGACCTTAACCAAAACTCACATTTGCTAAACTTTGCGAAAAGTTGATGGTCCTTAAGAACTTGCAAGTCAATTCTCAAATGGTCAACATGCTCATTATAACTTCTTGAATAGATCAAAATATCATCGATAGAAACTATCAAAAACATGTCAAGATATTGTCAGAACACTCTATTCATTAAGTCCATGAATACCACCGGAGCATTAGTCAAACCAAAGGACATTACTAGAAGTTCATAGTGTCCATATCGAGTTCGGAAAGGTGTCCTGGGAATATTGATTAATAACGTTTCAAAGAAACTTCATCCAATTCTAAGTGTCAACAATCGTTAATCAGTATATAACCCAACGAAATGAGTTGGGTTCGAATCCCACAGGGAGCGGTACATGTTTGAGATTCAATAGAAAAGTGTGAACATGCTCAAATCAGTCATAGGAATAGAGATTATCGAGTAAAGACATTATTCAAATTAGGTGGTGACACGAATGTCAAATGGGGGGTTTTGATTTGACACTATCAACTACAAACAGTGGAAAACAATGCGAAATAACAATCATGAGACGGGTTCTTGGGATGTGATTCGATTATTGGCTAATATAGACAAATGGTTAATTGCAACTATTAGAAAATAGCTAAATATTAGTGAGTAATCTAGACTATAGAGGAGGTAAACTTTCTCTCAAATAATTTACCCTGAATCAAGTCGATTTCTCTCGAACATCAACAAGCATGCAAAATAAGAACATCCCACACCTTAGTCCATTCACTCTATCGAGCTGAACCAATGACAACCCAATACCCATAGACCATCAATAAATAATCTTAGTTTTAAAACCTCTCTCTCGAGCAAGCAAAAAACACAAGGGTAGAACTGCATTTGCAACTTCAATTCTAAAATTAAACCACAATTAATGATGGAACTCACTCCTAAATAGAATTTAAACAAACAATTAACAATACCCATAAACTAAATCAACCCATAATCACATAATCACACCCCAAGAATTGGGGTTTTAGCTAGACATTATAAAAAGATAAAAATCGTTACCAAATTGAGTTTCCATCAACTGGGTAAGATTGATTTCGTCTTTACAATGTTCCAATTCGAAGTATCTCAAAGTCCCACTTCCAATTTCTCAAAAGTGGAAAACTTCAATTCTTCAAAGCTAAAGGAAAACTAGAGAAAACTTGTCTCACAGTGCAAAACTTAATAATAGACTAAGATATTATGATATCAGATACTAAACTAAATATTCAAAAATGTATTATATTCGTCAAAAATGTGCTGCGAAGAGTCAGTCGGTAAAGTAAGTCTGGCTCGCCGAACCACTCGGCGATCTGCCCTTTGGTCATTTCCATCGCCCTTCTGCCTTGGCCTTCAGCATCCTCAAGGTCTGTAAATTTGGGGGATCCAACTCTACATTGCGGAACAACTCGGCTATCCGCCGACAGCTCCTTTCTCTCGCGAACTTGGTTCTTTCCTTCAGGGCTTGGCACACTGGAACTTTAGGCAGTCAAGTAGCCATTCGGTGACTCACCAAGTGGACTTGGCGATCAACAGTCTTGCTTTACTTCATTCTTACAGCTTGCTTCGTTCCTTTTTGAAAATTAGTATCCTTGCTTTTGTTCTTCAATCCATACACCTGGAAATCAAGGGTTTTACATCAGTTATTGGCACAAAATAAGCATTTGAGGATACTAAATCTATATAAATAAAGCCCTAAATGAGTCCAAATCTCGGACTCATCAACACCCCCCCACTTAAAACTTTTCCTTGTCCTCAAGTAAAACTCCAAGTTTAGCAGTTCAAAAAGGATGTCTCAAATAGTGCTACAAAAGACTCAATCATGTATGCACACAACCAGGCACAACTTACTCATGCAAAGATCAATTGTGAACTCAAAGATTCAAGTTGTGACTCACCATTATAAAAAATTCTCAAGTTCACAATACTTGCTCCAAATGCAAGTTCAAGTTTAACAAAGGTGCTCAAATGCCCTCACAACAAAGATGATTCCATATTCACACACAATGGTTCAACATTTTATAACTCCGAAATCACATACAACTCTCACACTAACAAAGATGAACAAATGCATGACTTGACCCATACGTTTGCCCTTATTTTCCAATCAACATTCGATTTAGCTCACTCAAGATCAAAAAGGTCTTTTTATGGCTTGTAACGAGGCTGCGTATTAACGTATGGTCATTTAGGCTTAGTGGTTGCTATCCTCATGAAATGTGGTGTGAACATCACTTTCTTTCCTTTTCTTCAACATTTTTACTCATGATAAAAAATTCTCCCCGTTATTCACTTCTCACGGAATACCGGACACCCCATTTCTTTGGCAACTTTCACAACTTTATTTCTCAACTTTTTCGTTCCTTTTCTTTTTCAATCTTCTTTTCTTTTTCTCTTTTTTTTGTATGGAGGGGTTCCATCTTTCTCAAAACCATGGATCAAGGAGGACTTCTTTGCACTTCTTGATTTACCTTCTCTTTTCACCACACCCTCAACTTAGGCTTTTGGCCTAAGTTGGCTATTCAAACAAACCACACTTCATGAGGATTATGGGTGAACGGACAAAGAGAGGTCTCATTTTCTCAAGTTTCTTCCAAGAAAAGAATAAGGCTCAAAGAGGGTTCAAGCCATGTTCATACACTCACAAGGTTGGTCACAAAAGAGGTATATTGTCAAATTATTTCACTATTCAAAATTATTGCCTAAGATCATTTCAAGAGCTTGCATCACTTACTCAACCGGACCAACGAGGAAAATTCTAGGTGTCATCACACAAGGTTCATGGTAAGCTCATCATACAAGGCATTGACACTAATATCAAACAAGACTACACACTGTCGGTAGTGTGCAATCTTCATCACAAGAGACTCATTCGATAACCGGCTAGTCACAATGAGACGCAAAAAGTTCACATATTATCTATTCAACTTCGTTAGGCCTCATCATAGCTGCACATTCATTTTTGTTCAATTAAGATTAATATTCAAGTCATCGGTTTTGATCATAACCGATACTCAAATTTGCACAAGATCAGCCACAATCAAACACAACAAGAGGTGGCAACATTTTTCAGAAGGGTTAAAAACCATTTGCATTCAATACAAGGAGCCACAAGCTCAAACATCTACAAAACAGTGACAAAAGACAATTTACAGCATAAAAACCCAATATTTATACAAAAATGATAATCACAAGAGGTAGGTATGGAAATACCTCACCCCACCACAAATAAAAATGCAGTTGTCCTCAAATGCAACAAAATACTAAAAAGTCAATAAAAATGACAGAGAGGGAGGTAAAGAACGACCCTGTCTACACAATTGCTCTATTTGTCGGGGCATCAGTGCCCGGTGCAACCTCTACACTGCTAACTCCACTAGGGTCAGCCATGGGTGTGTCTATCAATGAGATTGTCACAGCTGAATCCTCCATGGCCTCCTCAATCCCTATAAGGCCCTCGTAAGAAGCCTCATCATCAACACCAAGTTGTTCCTCATCAGTCTCAATTTTGGACTCGTCAACATCTACCTCCTCAACTCGAGCATCATCCCTAGTGATAGCCAGAGGCACACCTATATCAGATGGCATGTCAGGGATCTCCAAAGTCTTGAAAATCATGGACATAGCTGTGGACTTCAACTGGTCCACGTCCTTTCTCAGCTCAGCAATGGCGGCCTTTAGGGCCATCACCTCATCAATGGCCCCTTGGCCTCGCTTACATACTGATATCCTTGCCGCAAGGGCATCAATAGACACACTAAGAGGTGTCACAGAAGAAGTGAGGACCCTCTCAATCATCCCAGGTATGGTGGCCTCAAGCCTGGAGGCACTCTTATTAGCAGAGTGGGCGAGATGACCCATCGCAGCCGGGTTGAATGGAGGTCAGGAAGAAGCAGCAATACAAGCACCAGACGTAGGAGGCAATGGAGCAGTAGCGGAACTAGGAGTCATAGAAGGGACATCAGTAGATGTACATGAAGGACCATGGGCCATAGTAGGAAATACTGCCTCTACAGGTAGTTTATCAGTATCAAAAACCGGGGAGGTGTCCACTGGAGCTGCCTTCTTCTACTCTGCCTCATCCTTCAAGTACTCCGCCTGAATACGCCGGATATCGGTAGAAGATGTGGGAATCACTTCCACACCCTTCTTCCCAACTCGAGGTACCCGAGCCCGTCTGCACAACTCAGTAATCAACACCGAAAAAGAAAGGGAGGTTTGGCGATGCTTGGCTTTCATGGCCATCTCTTGTTCAATGATCATACCTTAAATTTATGTGCTTCCTTGCATTGATTGATCCAAGACAAGCCACCTTTGTGTGGCGGAGGATGGACTCGTTCTGTGATGGCATAATGGTACTACTGATGAAGCAAAACCAGTATCTCGCTGCCACGTTGAGGTCTTTCTTCTCAATTTTCACTCCAACTTCGATCCACCTTGATGTGCCATCAGATATGACAGGAGCTAACCAGCTTTTCATATTCTCCTAGGACTTAGTCTTGATCTTGTACTGGTAGTCGTCTGCAATGTTGTCAGTGCATTCCAATACAACATTTATAGTAGTACTGTGACACATCACTTTTTTGCCCCTGACAGCCACATAATCAACTGGCTAGAATTTAGTGGCCTACTTCTTATTTTGTAGCACTAGCGCTCCATAGGCGGTGTAGAATTCCTTAACCTAATTTGGAATATAAGGGCCATGAGGTCTACTGAATATCTGGAACTTGTGCGACTTTAAGCAACTCTAGAACTCTCGGTACCTGTCTATGACACCATCAATAGACAACTTCTTCTCCTCGATTATGGTCCTCATTCCCTCAGTCTTCAGTCTGCTCATAGACCGGGGAGAAAGACCCTGTGTAGGTGGTGTAGGGACCACAACCTGGTCTGGAGCGGGAGGAGAAGTATGAGTCTCTGGCACAATGATCCTAGACGGATCATGCATCCTCTTGGAGCACAGTTCAGCATTCCGGGCCATCAATAACTCATCATCCTCAGGCTCGGAAGTGGTTGCCCGAGGATTTTGGTGCTCATCGTCACTCTTACAAGTGGTGAGGTGAGTGGCATATATCCCGTCACTGTCGGAGCTAACCTCCGGTGACGCAGGAGTAAGTGTCTGGCCTTTCCCTTTACCTTTCTCACCGGTGGTAGGACGTTTTGTCGCCTTTGTACGGGATGCAGCTGCATCCTCATTGATAGTGATTCCCTTTGCCCTCTTGCAAGGCGACATGTCTCTACATGTCACTTTTGGTCTGGCCATATTTGAAAAACACACCAAAAAGAGTTAGAATCATTCAAGAAAAGTTCAGAAAAAGAGGTTGCGAACAAACTTGACGAACCGATCGACGAGTCACAGAATCACTTTGGCGAGCTAAATCAGGCATGCTGAAAGGATTGGCTGAAAGTTTTTCCAGAAAAATGGCCTATCGGTGATGGAAAGGACCACTCGACGAATCACCGACATCATTCAGTGAGCAAATATTAGACCACCAAAAATTACAGTGCATTATAGGGGTTAGAGGCACAGAAAAGGCGATCAAAGAAGACATTCGGTGAGTTGCTGAGTGCACTCGGCAAACTCAGGCTTCTCGCCGAAAGTTACAAATTTTCTCTCAACAAAAGCATGAAATAAAAGGCAATCAAGGGGGACTTTGGTTAACCGCCGAGTGGTTCGGCGAGCTCGACCCAGCTCGCCAAACTGCCCAATGTGCCATTTTTAACCCCAAATTCCAAATTCAACCCCGCAGCCCCCGAAAACAAAATCAAACCATGCACTTATTCAATTTAATATAGACCCATAAGACCCATGCTACCGGGGTACTCAGACATTCCCCGGTTTGGCAAAAATTGGCCATTTGATGACTTTAGCCCTTAAGAATGACGTCAAATTCTCCATCATTGGGTAAAACACATCATCTAGCACAATTTGGGTTACTTATACTTCACTCGACTAGATCCAAAAACAATTAAGCACAACACATCAATATATGATCAATTTTAAGGCATGAATTTTGGGAAATCAACAACTTATGCAATTTAGGCAAGTATTTAATTTAAAATAGGCAAACAAGCACACATTCACGATTTCAGAAAGGCCCAACACACATCAATAATAACAATACAATTGCAAATGAGTTTAAATGCTAAATACGAGTTTGGGGTTTGGAAAACCAACATTTAATGTCGAATATGAGAATTGTAAAGCTAGGCGGGAAAGTATCCAACTCCGAACATATATTAAGCCACTAGAAAGTGGTAAAATGCACAAAATATGGAAATATAGTGCGGGTGTGATTTTGTGAAGTTAAAAAGTGAGGGAATGTGAGGGAGTATGAAATTTTAAACCTTTGGCCTTTTAAAAACCGTCCAGTTCGCGCCCCTTCGGTGATATTAGTCGACCTCGCCGAACCACTCGCCGACACGCTGAGTGGGTACTTACCTCGCCGAGTTTTACAAGACCTCCAGTTTATGTGGGGGTCCAAATGGCGGACAAAGTCGCGCTCGCCGACCTCTTCGGTGAGTCATCGATTGGACATTTTTCTCGCCAACCTGCACTTTTCACACACTTTCAACCTGCACAATCAACACACATTATTCCAAAAAAACAAATATAAAGCAATAAAACTTGGGTTGCCTCCCAAATAATGCGTTATTTAACATCGTGGAACGATGCAAATCCCCACTCAACTTTGATTCATGGGGCTTGCCCTAGTGCCACTAGGCAGCCCCCCTTTTTGTCTTGAGTAGAGATGAGACAACATATGACCCATGGAATGAGAAGTAGTCATCGTATTAGCATTGATACATTCTCTTTTATCTCATTCAACACTCTATCGCGATCTTTGACTTTGTGGACAATGAGTGAGAGTATCTCTTCTACTTGTCCATCCTCATAGTCCTTGGACTTTCTACGCTCATGAGGAGGAATGTACCGATCTTTCTTTTTATACAGTACTTCCAATTCCATGATCTTTCTAGCCAAGAGATCCAACTGAGTCAATAGTGTGGCCAAATCCAGTCGTTCTCTTTCTCCTTGTTGGTCTTAGTGAGTTGATCAAGGAGTTGGGCTGCTACTGCATAGGGTTTTCGAATTAGACCACCCGAAGAAAGTTTGTCAGCCACTCCTCTATTCTCAGGACCAAGACCTCTATAGAAGCAGTCCAGTAGCATCTTATCTAGGATTCCATGAGATGGGCATTGCAGCAATAAAATCTGAAATCTAAGCCACAACTCATGGATTGACTCACCTTCCAATTGCTTGAAATTTAGGATCATATCCCTAAGAATCATCATTTTTAAAGGAGGGTGGTCCACTTGGTAACTGTTGCTACAAGACATGCTCATTTCCTCTGTTCTAAACAAGCAACACATAAAAACAAAACCTGAAAGTAAGTAGATTCAACTATGACTAAAAATAACAAAATTCAACTTCACCACTGTAACGCGGGTGACCCAGGTTCGATCCACGGCAGCGGCACCATATTGATTAATAACGTTTCAAGGACACTTCAACTAATTCTAAGCATCAACGATCATTAATCAGTATATAACCCAACTTAATGAATTGGGATCGAATCCCACAAGGAGCAATACGTGTTTGAGATTCAATAGGAAAGTGTGAACATGGTCAAATCATTCATATGAATAGACATTATTGAGTAAAAACATTATTCAAATCAGAGTGTGACACAAATGTCAAATGGGGGGTTTTGTTTTGAAATTATCAACTACAAAAAGTGGAAAACAAAACGAAATAACAATAATGAGACGGGTTCTTGGAATGTGATTTGATTAAAGGCTAATATAGACAAATGGGTAATTGCAACTATTAGAAAATAACTAAATATTAGTGAGTAAGCTAGACTATAGAGGAGGTAAACTTTCTCTCGAACAATTTTACCCCGAATCAAGTATATTTCTCTCGAACATCAACACGCATGAAAAAAAAGAACTGCCCACACCTTAGTCCATTTACTCTCTCGAGCTGAATGTGTGGAATTGGGTTTAGGATTCACTCTCTTGAGTTAAACCCATGACAACCCAATACCCATAGACCATCAATCAATAATCTTAGTTTTAAAACCTCTCTCTCGAGCAAGCCAAAAACACACGGGTAGAACTGCATTTGCAACTACAATTCTTAAATTAAACCACAATTTATGATTGAACTCACTCTGAAATAGCATTTAAACTAACAATTACCAATACCGGTAAACTAAATCAGCGCATAATCACATAATCACACCCCAAGAATTGGGGTTTTAGCTAGACATTATAAAAAGAAAAAATTGTTACCAAATTGAGTTTCCATCGACTGGTAAGATTGATTTCGTCTTTACAATGTTCCAATTAAAAGAATCTCAAAGACCTACTTCCAATTCCTTAAAAGTGAAAAACCTCAATTCTTCAAAGCTAAAGGAAAACTAAAGTAAACTTGTCTCAGAGTTCAAAACGTAATAATAGACAAAGATATAATGATATCA
Source organism: Solanum tuberosum (assembly GCF_000226075.1). Lineage (NCBI taxonomy): Eukaryota > Viridiplantae > Streptophyta > Magnoliopsida > Solanales > Solanaceae > Solanum > Solanum tuberosum. The sequence continues at coordinate 14,826 of NW_006239174.1, read as the reverse complement.
TATACTAAACTAAATGTGCAAAAATGTATTTATAGTCACCAAAAATGTGGTGCAAAGAGTCACTCGGCGAAGTAAGTCTGACCCGCCGAACCACTTGGCAATCCGCTCTTTGGTCATTTTCATCGCCCTTCTGCCTTAGCTTTTAGCATCCTCAAGGTATGTAACTTTGGGCGATCCATCACTGTATCGCAAAACCACTCGGCGATCCACCAACTGCTCCTTTCACTCGCCAAGTTGGTTCATTCCTTCAGGGCTTGGAACACTGCATCTTTAAGCGGTCAAGTAGCCATTCGGCTACTCGCCAAGTGGACTTGGCGATCACTAGACTTACTTTACTTCATTATTTCATCTTGCTTCATTTCTTTTTGCAAATTAGTGTCATTGATTTGTTTCTCAATCCATATACCTTGAAATCAAGGGTTTTACATCAGTTATTAGCACAAAATAAGCATTTGAGAACACTAAATCTATTTAAATAAAGCCCTAAATGATTTGAAATCTCAGACTCATCAAATATCGGCCCCTCCCACCCTTAATTGGTGATAACCCGAATGAAGATCAATCTTAGAGAAAATAATTGTCCCCTTTAAGTTGTTCAAACAACTCATCAATTCTCGGAAGAGGGTACTTATTATTAATGATCACTTTATTCAATTGACGATAATCAATGCACAATCTAAGAGACCCATTCTTCTTTCTAACAAATAACACCAGAGCACCCCATGGACAGATACACAGTTGAATAAAAACCCTTGTCTAGCAAATCCTTTAGTTTCTCTTTCAACACCTTTAACTCCGTCGGAGCCATTCTATAAGGAGGAATGGAGATAGGTTACGTATCCGGAAGAAGGTCAATACCAAAATCTATTTCCCACTTGGAAGGAATACCGGGAAAATCATCATGGAAAACTTTTGGGAACTTATTTACTATCAGAACCGACTCTAAATAAGGGGTGTCAGATTCAACATCCCTCACCGTAACATGATGGCAAATACACCCTTTGGAGATCATCATCCTAGCTTTAAGGCAAGAGACAAATTGGCCTCTAGGAAAAGAATTTCCCCCTTTCCACTCTAAGATAGGCTCATTTGGAAATTGGAACCTAACCACCCGAGTCCTACAATCGATAGAGGCATAATGATTAACATTTCAAGGACAGTTCATCCAATTCCAAGCATCAATGACCGTTAGTCAGTATATAACCCAACTAAATGAGTTGGGGTCGAATCCCACAGGGAGTGGTACGTCTTTAAGATTCAATAGTAAAGTGTGAACATGGTCAAATCAGTCATAGGAATAGAAGTTTTCAAATAAAGACATTATTCAAATCAGGGGGTGACATGAATGTCAAATGGAGGGGGGTTGGGATGGAATTATCAACTAAAACAACGGCAATAACAACACGAAATAACAATAATTAGAGGGGTTCTTGGGATGTGATTCGATTAAAGGCTAATGTAGACAAATGGCTAATTGAAACTATTAGAAAATAGCAAAGTATTGGTGAGTAAGCAAGACTATAAAAGAGGTAAACTTTTTCTTGAACATTTTACCCCGAATCAAGTTGATTTCTCTCGAACATTAACAGGCATGCAAAATAAGAACAACCTATGCTTTAGTGCATTCACTCTCTCAAGTTGAATGTGTGGAAAAGGATTTAGGATTCACTCTCTCGAGATGAACCCATTACAACCCAATACCCACAGACCATCAATCAATAATCTTAGTTTAAGACCTCTCTCTCGAGCAAGCCAAAAATACAAGGGTAGAACTGCATTTGCAACTACAATTCTTAAATTAAACCACAGTTAATGGTTGAAATCACTTCTACACAGCATTTAAACTAACAATTAGCGATACCCATAATCACATAATCACACCCCAAGAATTAGGGTTTTAGCTAGACATCATAAATAGATAATAATCGTTACCAAATTGAGTTTCCATCAACTGTGTAAGATTGATTTCATCTTTACAAAGGTCCAAATTGAAGAATCTCAAAGCCCCACTTCTAATTTCTCAAAAGTGAAAATCTTGAAGTCTTTAGAGCTAAGGAAAACTTGTCTCAATACTCAGAATAGTTATAGTTCAAATTAAATGTATATTCAATACTAGAATTAAATGTATATTTAATCCTCCCAAGCACCCAAAGGTCGGTTTTTACTCCCCATTATTCTCCTTATAACGGTTCTTATAGAGTAAAAATGGTACCCATCATCCACAAATCTTTAATTCATCGAAGAATCGAAGCCTTAAACCTACGTTGTCAAGAACTTCTAGCCGAGTCCACTGATTCTTCTATTTGAGCGAAATTCTCTTATAATCTCCAAGTAAGTCACTTCATAACTTGTTATGAGTTTCATCTTGTTTAAAAACAAGTTGGATTTACTTCGATTTAGTTGAAATAAGCATGATCATGTGAGAAATAATATGCATTGATGTTAAATTGTTGTGTGTTAGTTTGCATTATGTAAAATTGATGATTCTTGGGTGGGTATGATCAGGGTATTTGTGTATTGAATGAATATTGTTCATATTGGCTTTGTGCATGATTGAAATTAAGTGGTGTTAGTAGTCGTGTTTAAAATGGGGTTTCCTCAGTATATCTGCATCATCAACACACCATTATTTATAAAAGTAAAATCCTAAATTTTTACGACCTTGGGTTGCCTCCCAAGAAGCGCCTTATTTAATTTTGTGGCTTGACGTCAGCCATCAGTCAAGGTTCATCATTGGGGTTTGACCTAATGCCATTAGGCAACCCGCCTTCGCTGCTAGGGGAAGAGATGCAGCAGTGTGTGGTCCAATAGGTCTTCAGACTGATCTCGAGTGAGAACCAATCATTAGATTCAACACCTCTAGTCTCTCCTTCATCGCCTCTAGCATTCTATCTTGCTCATTAAGCTTTTGGAGAATGATCAATAGCGTATCATCGATAAACTTTTTCTCATCACCCTTTCAGCTTTCTTGCTCATGAGGAAGCGGCTGCTTCCCTTGGCATTTGCACTGGTTTTCCACCTCATTTATTTTGGTGGCCAAGTCGTTTAGTTAAGATACCAGCGACTTTAACTTGGAGTTACCCTCAAATCCTTGATTTATCTCAATCGACTTGCCACACCTTCCCTCAGCAATTCTAAGGTACCTACACATACAAACAACTCAAAAGAAAAACAAAAATAACAGTAAAATTAGTAAAACTACACTAAAAAGAACAAAAGGCTCTGGTTAACTACATTTTCACCTGACACCATTCCCCGATAGCGGCGCCATTTTAATGCCTATCGTGACCAACGAGACTAACCTACGGTTTAAGTGTCTACGATCGTCGATAATATAGTAACCCAACCAAGGGTTGGGGTCGTGTCTCAAGGGAGTGGTAGTGAAAATAGTAGTTAGGCTATAATTTTGTTCTAGTTAGCTGTAGTTTGAGAAATTATCGAATAAAAACAAAGTAAACTCAAGTGGGTCACACCAAAGTGTCAAATATCAATGCGGGTTTTTCACAAATATAGCTAAAACAACCAAAAATAAAGAGAAAATTCAAGTATGGGGAGAAGTTCTTGGGGTGTGACCGCAATATATATTGATATAAATCGGTGGGTACATGCTTTCAATGGGAAATTTGCAAGATAATAGTGAGTAGGCTAAGCTTTAGAAGGAAATAAGTTCCCTCTCGGGCAACTTACCCCGTTTCAAATGGGTTCCTCTCGGACACCCATTTACCGGATAAAGGCCACTCTACGCCTTACCCTACTCACACTCTCGAGCCCAGTGTTAGAATATGGGCGTAGGGCTCACCCTCTTGGGCTGAAACTCATGTTGACCCACTCCTTAGGCCATCAGTCTAGCGGTCTTTGTTTGGCGACTGCTCTCTCGAGCAAGCCGAAAAAACATGGGTAGTTTTGTATTTGCAACTACAAACACATAAAATTAAACCACAACCCCTAGGTGAAATCACTATAAAAATACATCTAACCTATCAGCAAGCAAAACCCAACAATAATATCAACACATATTTGCTAAATCACACTCCAAGAATGAGGGTTCTTAGCCAGACATCAAGAAATAAGAAATTATACCTAAAATGATAGAGAAATCAAATGGGTATAAGAAATTAAACCTTAATATAAGCAAAGGAAGAAGAATGGAGAAGACCCACTTCCAATTTTGGGAAGATGAACTCCTTCTCTCTTCAAGTCTCCGAAAAACCCTCTCTAAACTTGAGAGAAAATATCCCAAAAAGGTACTATTTTATTATGAAATTATAATAATAATTCGACTCTCCTACAAATTAATAAAGAGTTTAGTATTTATAGACTTCAGAAATTAGTGTTGGTGGATAGCTCGGTGAGGTTAGTGTAGTTCGCCGAATGACTCGGCGACTCGCCCTTCTTCTGTCTCATCGCCGATTCATGCTTTCCTTCAGCATCATCAAGTTCTGGAATATTGGGCGGTATAGTACTACTTCGAGGAACTATTCGGCGGAGAGCCGACTGCTCCTTTCATCGCCTTTTTTATCCTGTACCTTCAAGGCTTCGCGTACTGGAACAAAGGGCAGAATTTGTCCCTTTGGCGACTCGCCAAGTGTGCTTGGCGGAGCTCAATATTCAGCTTCTTCGTTCTTTTCAGCCTTTTTGTTCCTTTTTTGCGCCTAAGCGTCCATGCTTCCACTAAAACTTCAAATACCTGAAACTTAAGAGTTTGCATCAGATATTGAGACAAAATAAACATTTCAGGACACTATTTCTATCAAAATAAAGCCCTAAATTAGGCCAATTTGTCGACTCATCAAGCTGCAACCTCCCTATTGGCTTGGGTCATCTTGTCTTGAGCCAACACTTGAAAAGCTGCCCTAAACTCCACATTAGTCACTTGCTTGGCCAAAGGATTGACCGAAACTAGAGGATCTTGAGAAAGAGCTTCCCGTTCCACATTTCTTCTAGTATAGGCTCTTCGAGTAGCCATGTCATGTAGAACATCAAATAAGGATTAGGAGAGAAACATTATAGAGTTGAACTCTCTCGCAGGACTTTAGAGTAATGAAAGATTTTCTAGTCATGTTGTAGCCTCTCATTCATAAGTGTGGCACCCTTCACACTCATGAACAAGACTCTACTTGACGTGGCTTATGAGACTTCCTAAGACCTTTCTAAACCTTTTACTTTGATATCAAGTTTGTCAGGACCTAAGGTAGCCCCTAGGAGTAACATGGCGTATAGGACCCTAAAAGGCCCAATACAAGCCCCATAGCTTTCTTCATACAAGATAATAAAAATAAAAAAGATTTAAAGATTTTTCCATCATAAAAGAGTTTATAAAACTGAAGCGGATTTCTAAACATTGTTTTAAACTTATCTAGTACATAAGAGATGATCAAGATCCAGCCCGTACATGAAGTCCAAAAACACAAAAAAGTAACGATAAAAGATAAAACAACTAGATAACATATTGTTCCTCAAATCATGAGGACTCACCACTACTCAGTAAAATATGAAGGTGACTCCTAGCCACGAGAATGAGAACATGTAATGTCGGACCCTACACTGGAGAAACCAATGTAAGAAAGAGTATGTGTTAGTATAAAAATGCACTAAGTATGAAAGATATGCATAAAACATTTGAAAACATGCTTAAAGAGGGACATTTTTCCCAAGCTAAAACATGAGGTTAAAGAGTTAAACAACACAAGTCATAGAAACATGGCCAATGCAAGCTAACATCTTTTCCAACATTTGTGAAATACTTCTAGAAGTACCCTTAGTTCATTATTTGTGGAAGACTTATCTTTACCCGACAAATAAGACCAAGTGAGCTATCAACACGGTATCTAGTGTCTGCCCCACAACGAACAAGGGTGTTGTAACGACCCATGGGTACCCCTTAGATGTAAAATGGCGTATAGAACCCCGAAGGACTCCATTCATGGCACTTAATGCTGATAACATAATAAATAGAACAATTAAGAGTAGAACAAATTTCAAGTCAAAAACGTTTTTCATAAAAGAAAGTGGAAGTCTAGACACTTGTCTCATCATAGCCATCTATTACAATATTAATGAAATTGTGCCTAGTCCATACATCATGTCCAAAAATGGAAACTACAATAAGGAGAAGTCCGTCCTCAAACCATGAGGATTCATCAAGCTCAAAAATACATCGAAGTCCAAGCTCTAGTCACTAGAATGGAAACCATGTCAGTCGAACCCTACATTTGGGAAAAGTGTAGGCAAGAGTATGCATTAGTAAAAAAATGCACCAAGTATGATAACAATGCATAAAAACAACTACAACATGCAGAAGGGGACATTTCATTTCAAAGCATGCAATTTACCAAGTTTAAACATCATCATAAAGGATTAGGAATCATAAGTCATAAACATGGACAACATAAGTCAACATCATTTTTAAAACCTTTGAACTCATGTACAATACTTCTTGAAGTAGCATTAGTTTATTATTCACGTTCTTGTTGTAGGAGATAAGCCTTAACCAACGTGAGACCATGCAAGCTATAACATGATCACCTAGTGTTACCCACACTGAAAAGGGTTGTCCTAATTTCCTAAGGTAGGACCATGAACTCTTAGCTTAGGTGGATCAACTAGCTACATTACCTATGTTGGCACATAGTTTATGAGATACAGAGATTGCTACTAGAAACCCATACTCAACTAACTCCATCTCATGAGACATACATGTGAAGCCCAAACACAACTGACATTAAGACTTCCATCTCATTTCAATATCCACTCGGTGCTAAGCATAAATCCCACGGAGTATTTTTTACGTCTTACATAACTCATGCCTCATGGAAGGATGTTCTTGATAATCAATCCAAGTTCGTTCATTAGGATAGCGTATTAGATCATGCGTGATAAAACCTTTCACCGTCCATGTCTACATGTAAATCTTACATTCAATTAGGTGAGAAAGCCTTTTAACCTTAGAATCGTCATTATGTGAGAAAACCATTCATATCAAGTTCATTATGTGTTCATGGGAATGTTCTTTCAATAAACACAACAACATTATCATAATCATTGACACTTCACTCTCAAAGTGTCCTTCAACCATTTACTTAGAATTCATAAAAACATGCATAATCTCATGCTTTACCTTTTCTAGGTTCATAACCTACTTTCAATCATCACATTTAGCATTAAAGCATTAGACATAGATTTCATTATAATTCATGTGATTCCATCACTTCAGGCATGAATTCATAAAATTCCTCTTTCATCAACAAAGATCCACATTATAAGATCACAATTGAGAAATAGGGGTATTTCATGGGTTCTTGGAAATACATCATAAAAACCATAGGAAATCATCAATTCATACTTATAATACCATTATCCAACCATTAGAATCACATTTGAAAGGAACCCATGACTTTTGAATCAAACCGTAACAATGGGGGATTTCTATCTTTCTTTTGAAATTTAATTTTGAAGGAACTCCATCGATGCAAGGTGTACATGGATGAAATCTATCACACATTATCAACAAATCCCAATGCTAAGCTTCAATTTAGAATTTGGACCCTTAGCTTGAAACCCTAGGTTAAATCTCCTTCTTCTTCTTCAAGTTCTAGAGAGAGAATATTTGAGAGGAGTTGGTTTTATTTAAGGATTTAGGTAGAATGAATTAAATGGGGTGAATTTAGTGTAAAAAGACCTATGCAGGGTTCTAAATGTAGAAAAAATGACATAGTATAGGAACTAATTAATTAGAAAAAGACCTAAATACCCCTAAGTTAACTGTTAGCTGTCACCGACCTACCAACTGACTGACCCAGTGGACGGATCGTGGATGAACCTACAGTACATCCTGGTGAACTGTCGTTGGTGGTCAGAGATTTTGGCCGTACCTACGACCACTGGACCACGGGCCATGGACCAACCTACAGTCTGAAGGTCAAACCATGGTCCATGCTTGGATAGTTCCTGAAGCACCATTCCACGGACCCTAGTCGATGGACCATGGTCTGACCCACAGCCCGTCCTGGTGGACCGTCGATCCTGGTCAGAAAGTCCTATTTTGGGGGCTCCAACCATGGACCACACCTACGGTCTGTGGGTCCACCTACGTACCATCTGTGGTCCTCGTGGATGGCACCTGTAGGTTCTAAATTTTTGGTTCATTACCCTTACTCGGATACAGGGTGTTACATGTGTCCTACATTCCAAGGTAGGACCATAAAATTCTAGAATATGTGCATCCCCTAACTAATGTCTATCTAAGAAAATCATCCTACGGGGCCACATATGTATGGGATAAAGAGGTTGCTTCTAGAAGCCCAGCCTCTACTAACAGGAGAGCTTCCATTTCAATATCCTCTTGGTGCTAAGCGTAAATCCAATGGAATAGTCATTTTCTTAACATGCCTTTATCATTCATGGAAGGGCACACCATATTTCCCATTCAATCCAAGTCATAAGTCATCCATGGAGAGGTGCCATTAAGACAACCAATCCAATCTAGTTTTCATTTGAATAGCTCCTTAACTCTGATTCATTTTTGGGGAGAAGACCCTTCAACCTTAGAATCATTTATGTGAGAAAAGCTTTCACATTCATGTTTTTATGTGTTTATGAGAAAGCCTTTAACAACACAACAAACACATTGATACTTCTCTCACAAAGCATCCTTAAAACATTTACATCAATTTTATAAGAACATGCGTAATTTCCATAATTCAAAACCCGCTTTTAATCATCATAATCTAGAAAACATGGGTTAGGCATGGGTTCATGGGAATTCTTCTTAAAATCATGTAATTATCTCAATTTATGCTTTTTAGATCATAAAAAAATAAAATAAATCAATATTTAAAGGAACCCATGACATGGAAGAAAACCCTAACTCAATTTAGGAATTCTAGCTCTTCAAATTGGAGAATTTGGGGACTTCCTGGAGAAAAGGGCTCCATGAATGAAGACTATGATACCTTGATTATCAAAGCCCTTTAGAATTTGGAGGATTGCAAGATTGATCCTTGAAACCCTAGGTTGACTTCTTCTTCTTCAAGCTTGCTAGAGAGAGAAATATATTGGAGATGAAGACTTGTTCTTCTTTTTGGAATTTGAAAGAATGATTTAAATTGGAGAAATTTGGGGTTAAAAATACTTATATAGGACTTCTAGGTAAGGGTAAAATGACATAGTATTAGGATATAATAATTAGGAAAAGATCCAAAAGACCCTAAGAAAATAACTGTCACGCTCCCTGACGACCATGACCTACGGTCTGTCGATCAACTCACGGACCATCTTATCTAGGCTTCGACGAATTTCAAAGACTAAGAATTCGGGCCTCAAACGGTGGGACATACACACAGGACATGGGTCAAGACCATGGTTCTCATTATCGACCCTAAATTTTCTCTATGTCTAGGCTCACATGCAGAAGCTATTTAAGGCTCATGCTTTGAATGACGGACCGTCCCGGTGAACTGTTGAAAAAGTATAGAAACTGGACATTTCAAAACTTTCCTGGCAAATCCACAAATCTACGTACTGTCTGTGTGTCACACGATGGACCGTTGGTGGCGTCTGTCAGTTTTAGTACCATTTTTTTGAAAAAACTAACTTTTCTACCTTTTTGAATTCGAGGTGTTACAATACGCCTAAAAATCTTATATGGGCTCACATAACGGGGACTAAGCTTCTCTTTTTTTCAAAATCAAACCACACCCTTCATGGATGAAAATTTAAAGTTAACCCAATCATTCACATCTAACTCGGGGCCACATTGAGACATTTTCAACCTTTCTCTAATAAGCCAAATTTTCTCCATTGCCTTATGCACCAACTCGGGGCCTATCAAAGAAACTTTACCCACTTCAAACAAAAGTATGGGAGATCTACAACTACTACCGTAAAGAGCCTGAAATGGAGCCATTGCCAATACTTGAGTAATAGATATTATTATACACAAACTCAATCAAAGGCAGGTGATCATCTCAATTACCCTAGAAGTCAATTACACACCTTCTCAACATATATTCAAAAGTTTTGATAGTAAACTCCGCTTTCCCATCATTTTGTGGATGAATGGTCATGCTAAGCTTAATACGAGTACCAAGACCCTTTTGGAAGGATTAATAAAATTGAGAACTGAATTGGGTACCATGATCAGAGATAATGGATAAGAGAACTCCATCAACCTAACCATCTCCTTCAAATAAAACTAAGAATAGTTCTCTGCGTAAGAAGAAACATTGATTGAAATGATATGAGCCAATTTTGTCAGACAATCTACTATAACCAAAATTGAATCATGTTGTCGCCGCGTGCGTGGCAACCTTACAATAAAGTCCATAATCAAATCTTCCATCTTCTAAGTAGGAATAATGATACCTTGGGACAAACCTCCCGACTTTGATGCTCCACTTTTACTTGTTGGCAATTTGGATTATTAGCCACAAATTCCGTAATTTCCTTTTTCATCCCATTTCACCAATAAACTGTAACACCCGAGAAATTAGTAGGCTAAACTAGAGCTTAACGTGAGGGTTGTAGTCATGAATGTTATTCCCCGCACTTAAAATAGAGTTTGTTGTGTTAGAACGTCAAGGTATGACCCCTCAAGGACTAACCATGGGCCCTTGAGGAGAACCAAGAGAAACTGCTCAAGACCAGTGACCACGGCAGGATCCACGCCCCATGGGTGGAGGACTCGTGGGTGGGAAATTAATCTCTGACCATGAACCACACCCAACAAAGATGGGCCGTGGTTCCATACACGGTCCGTAAGTATGGGTCCGTGGTTTCGGCTTGTTAACTGATTTTTTGTGGTTAATTTTAGGGGCACTTTGGAGTTTTACGGTTTTAATTAATATTAAGTGGAGTCATTTAATCCTAATTTATATCACCTATATAAGGATTTAAACCCCCTAAATTAATTAATTCACCTCATTATTTCTAAATCACCAAAAAGAACAAAAATCTCTCTCAAATATTTTCTCTCTAGAACTTTAAGGAAGAAGAAGAAGGAAGTTGGAAGTAGGATTAAAGGAGAAAGGTTTTCTACTCAAATGCATTGGATTTCATTGCTAAGGAATGGTTTCTCTTCATCCATGGATAGAATTCATCCATGGAGCCCCTCTAAAATCCCAATTTCAAAGATAGAAATCCCCAAAAGCTAGGGTTTCAATCCAATGTCATGGGTTCCTTTCAAAAATGATTCTAATGCTCGAATTACTTTATGTTATGTTTGAATTGATGATTACATATGGATTTTATGTTGGAATCCCTAAGAAGACATGAAATCCTTATATTTCCCAATTATGATCTTGTGATGTGGGTTTGTGGATTAAAGATGTATATCATGAGATTATGCTTGTAATAATTGGGATAGTTGAACTTTGTTTATATCCAAGTCTAATACTTGAATTCTAGATGTGTTAATTTAAAGTAGGTTTCAACCTCAAGGAGGTAAAGTATGAGATTATGCTTGTTTTATGAAGGTTATGTAAATGCTTTAATGATGCTTTGAGAGTGAAGTGTTAATGATTAGGATGTTGTTATGGGCTGATTTAAAGGTTATTCTCATGAACTCGTAATGAACTTGAATTGAAATGTTTTCTCACGTAATGAAGGTCCTAGGGTTGAAAGGCTTTTCTCACCTAATTTAATCTAAGAGTAAAAGTGATCATGGATGGTGATAGTTCCTCACGCATGGTCTAAAAATCTATTCTAATGAATTAACCTTGATTGATTGTCAAGGACATCTTTCCATGAGACTTGAGTTAAGTAAGACTCAATAACTATCTTTTGGGATATATGCCTAGCACCGACAATATATTGAAATGAGATGGAGGCTCACACAGTATTTAGTCCGGGATTTCAAAATGGAAACTCTCACCTAGTAAAGTCCGGGTTTCCCAAAGTATATCTCATGAGGTGGGAGCCTTCACCAAGTGGAGTTCGGGTTTCTAGTAGCAATATATGTATCCCATAACTACACACCCCGTAGGATGTTTAGCTAATGGATCCAACTAAGTTTATAATCCGATTCTACCTTAGGCATGTAGACCAACCCTTGTTAGTATGGGTAACATCAGAGGGGATCATGTGATAGCTCGTGTGGTCTCATGTCAGTTAAGGCAATATCCCAACTTTAACAAGCTGAATGAAGAAGTATCTCAAAGTGTTCAATGTAATGATGAACTAGGACATTCATTAAAGAAGCATTTCATAGTGTTCAAAGTTAAAGAGATGAGTAATGAACTAAGACATGTTTAAAGAAGTATCTCATAGTGTTCATATGTAATAAATGAACTAAGACATTCTTATGGAAGCATCTCACAGTGTACATGGACATCAAGGGCTTGACTAATGAACTAAGGTTAATACGTGAAGTTTGGCATATGAGTTCAAGAGTTTCAAAAGATGAGGAATATTAATGATGACCTAACGAGGTTTACTTAGCATGGGTGAGATTTATGGGATCTTATTCATGTATTGCACAAGTAAGCCTTGAGGGTATTTATGAAGTGTTTCTCTTATGCTATAATGAGCAATGTACGAGCTATATTTATGACTTATGAATTTCCACTATCCTCATGATGATATTTAAACGTGGTAAATTACATTTTTTCAAATAAAATATCCCTTTTAGCATGTTTTCAATGTTTTTATGCAAGGCTATTATACTTAGTGCATTTTTACACTAACACTTACTTTTCCTACATTATCCCCCAAGAATAGGGTCCAGTTCTTGAGGTGATCATTCTAGTGGCTGGTGCTTGGACTTTGCTACATTCCGAGCTTGTTGTTGAGTGCTCATGGTTCAAGGAAGACTTTTTCTCATGATGTAGTTTCCTTTATTGTAATTCAAATTTTCGACATGTTGTATGGGCTAGGACCTATTTCATTCTAGTATTGGAATAGATGGCTATAGTGAGACAAGTCGAGACTTCCACTTTCGTTTCTGAAAATCTTCTAAGACTTGGAATATGTTTTTACTCTTTATTGGTCTATTCTTATGTTATGATATATGCTAAGTGGCTTACATGGAGACTTTCAGGGTTCTATGTGCCTTGTTACATCTAGGAGGTATCATGGTCGTGACAAACATGGTAATCAGAGCACAAGGTTTAGAATGATTCTAGGATAATGTATCATAAGCCACATCTAGTAGAGTCCGGTTCATAATATGAAGCGCGCTACATTTATGAATGAGAAGCTACAAGATATTTATGAAATTTCACTTCTTCATTACTCTAAGTCGTGCCATGGAGTTTAACTCTATAAGATCTCTCTCCTAATCCTTACCCGGTGGTCTGCAGGACATGACTACTCAATGAGCTTTCACTAGTGGAATCGAGGGAGATAATGTGGATTAAGGAGCTCCTCCTCACACTCCTCAAGTTCCAGTTGATCCTTTGACTGCTCAAGTGACTAATGAGAAGATTAGGTTTGGTTTTCCATTGTTGACTCAGACCAGGATAGAAACTCCAGAAATTTTTGGGTCAAAGATGGAGGAAGATCCTCAAGAGTTTATATATGAGGTCTCTAAGGTATTGGACTTTGTGGGAGTGACTCCGAGTGAGAAGGTGGAATTGGCCACTTACCAATTGAAATATATTGCTAATATTTGGTTCAATCTATGGAAAGAAGCGAGGCCGGTAGAAGCCGGTCCCACGGAGTGGCAAAGGTTAAAGAATGATTTTCTTGATAGGTTTTGCCCTTTTGAGATGAGAGTGGCTAGTGTACTTGAGTTTATTAACCTTAGGCAAGGTACTATAAGCATGGAGGAATATGTTAGGATGTTCACTCATTTGTCGAGATATGCCCCATCTATAGTGGCCGACCCTAAGTTGAAAATGAGTATGTTTTTGTCAGGTGTATCCAACTTAGTATCACTACTTAAAAAACAGTGAATACCGACCTAAAAATTTCTGACCTCAAATGGAGGTCGGTAATTTCCGACCTCCGGAGGTCGGTATTTACCAAGTTAGTCGGTTTTTTATGCAAAATAAAGCGGAAAAACCAATTCCGACCTCCGGAGGTCAGAATTTTTCCCGGAAAAAATGAATTCCAATAAAAATACCGACCTCATGAGTCGGTATTTTTTTATATTTAAATTGAGAAATAATACCGACATCAAGAGGCGGTTTTTTATTGTAATTCATTTTTTCCGAGAAAATTTCCGACCTCTAGAGGTCGGAAATTTTCTCGGAAAAAATGAATTACAATAAAAACCGACCTCTTGATGTCGGTATTATTTCTCAATTTAAATATAAAAAAATACCGACTCATGAGGTCGGTATTTTTATTTCATCTTATTACTATTAATTAAAGCGACATCTGGAGGTCGGTATTTTTTTTTTCATCTAATTACTTTTAAAAGCGACATCCGGAGGTCGATTTGCGAAAAGAGGGAAAACCAAATTCCGACCTCTAGAGGTCGGAAATTTTCTCGGAAAAAATGAATTACAATAAAAAACCGCCTCTTGATGTCGGTATTAAAAAAATAATAAATAACAATATTTTATTTTTTCTCAATAGGTTTTGTGTAAAATAAAAAACAAAAAAAATTATAATACCGACTTCCGTATGTCGGTAAAATGAAATAGTAAAAATAAATTAATATAAATTACCGACATCATGAGGTCGGTATTTTTAATATTTAATTGAGAAAATAATACCGACATCAAGAGGGCGGTTTTTATTGTAATTCATTAAAAATTCCGACCTCAGGAGGTCGGAATTTTTAATGAATTACAATAAAAACCGACCTCTTGATGTCGGTATTACATGTTTAATTAATTAAATCAACATCAACAGGTGAGTTTATATTAAAATAATTATGTATAT
>NW_006239173.1:966994-968976 GCF_000226075.1 Solanum tuberosum | reverse complement strand
ATTTTTTTATCTATAAATAAAATAAAATTATATATATAATATTTACAAAATTTTACAAGCCCAAATTTAAAATAAAATATATAAACATTGAAAACTATAAACTAACTAAAAATATATTAACAAAGTAGATTATAAATAAATTTTTTTATCTATAAATAAAATAAAATTATATATATAATATTTACAAAATTTTACATGCCCAAATTTGAAATAAAATATATAAACATTAAAATCTATAAACTAACTAAAAATATATAAACAAAGTAGATTATAAATAATAGGATACTTTTTTAAAATTTTGGGAAGTGTAAAAGCTACTTTTTAGAAAGTTGAAAAAGTGGGGCCCGGCGCGTGTTGAACAAAGTTTTCAACCTATTTGGTTTATATTGCCACGTAAGCCGAAAAGTGGTAAACAATTAACTAAAAATAAGTTCGGGGGGTAATAGGACCTTAGTAAAGGTTAGGTGTGTCTCAGGGATTTTGGGTATAGGCTGGGGGGGTACTTATGCATTTTCCTAAATTAAAATGCTCACAATCACCAACTTTGGATCTGACTTCAGGCCCGGATGACGAAATTCAAAAGTCTCGTCTTGTTTGTCCTAACATTATATGAGATTCACAAAAATGATTACGTATTATGAACAAAATAATGTTCATACAAAAAACATCACAACTTAAATCTAGTATACATAAACAAAATCAGAAAATGTCATTTATAGTTTCATTGTTCTTTTTTTTTACATTTCAGTAATATGCAAATACAAACAATAAATCGTAAAGAATACTAACCAGAAGGATCCCATCTACCACCATGTTTAATTAATATAGATAAGAAGCGTCCATTACAACAAAATGAAGATTATTCAACCAAAAAAATTTGAATCTACTCGTGAGTGACGCCAAATTCTGGAGAAAAAAAACAAAGAGAGAAATGTTTGAACAAAATGAATAAAATCTGATTTTTTTAAAATTAATGTTAACAGATTTAAGTGAAATAAGGAAAATAAATATTCCTAATTTGTTTGAATCTCCTAAATTTATGTCAATTAACAATTGTCATCAATGAATTCAAAATTCGTTTATACATCTTTATCCGTTTTTTATCTTTTTATTTTTTTCAAAATCAATTTTTTATTCTTTTTTATCTTTTTATTTTTTTCAAAATTGATTTTTTACAATTACTTAAAAAACTCTTTTTAATAAATTGTTAGAACCTGAAATTATTTATTGTTATAACCTAAAAGAATCATTATATTGTTATAACTTGATAAACCGTGCAAGCCCTCCGTAAAAATGTCGGATTTCTCAATCCATGGCCTTTGGCCAGGAAATGCTACAGGTCACACTCCTTTTACGTGTAATGATCCTTCAAATCCAACGACGGTCGAAAAAGTGGTACATATGCATGCATGTATAATTTTATTATTTCTATATAATATATAATTCTAATTCTATTATATACAGTGGTTAAATGACAGGAGCCTAAAGAATTTCTTGGGATTGTATTTGTCACACCCCAAATCCGGATGTGATGGCACATGTCCATTTTCCACCGGACACGTCAGCCTAACCCAACCACAACGATAGAGAAGTAGAAATACGAGAATAAAAGATAATAAATAAGCGGAAGACTTTAATTAAGACTCAACACTACCCAGAATTTGGTTGTCACATGTACAAACCTCTAAATACAGAATTCGAATAAAAATATACAAGTCTCAGAGTATAGTTCTCGAATAGAACAAAACTGAAAGTAAAGATAACTCAAGGGCACGTCTGGAATGAACCGCTACCTCTCGAGTATGTCTCGAAGCTCAATCTGCTAAAGAAACTACTAAGCCGAATCTGAGAGAGAGCTGTCAACCTACACAATTGTGTAGAAGCAAGGGTGAGTACCGAAAACCACAGGTACTCGCAAGTAACTCTAAACTAAGCAAAACTAGCAGCTACAAACAACTCCTTTCAATCCCAACCGAACCACC
>NW_006239173.1:953839-964682 GCF_000226075.1 Solanum tuberosum | reverse complement strand
GGCTCAAAAACTCGAAACGCACTCGGGGCCTCTAAAAGTTCAACCAAGACTCATTCTAGACTTAGAATCACCCCCTGAATCCAACGGTGCCCTCGGAATTCCATTTCGAGCACCGGAACCTCGTTTGTTGACCAAAGTCAACTCTTGATCAAAATTTCACAATTTTTGCAACTTAGGACCTCAAATCTTCGTTTTAACTCCAAATTTGACTCCGTAAATTCTCATAGACCCGTTTCGACATTCTAAAACTGCTGGAATCGACAGAAATCCGATTCGAGTCTCGAAACTCCAAATGACTCGAAATAGCACTTTTAACCAAACTTTAACTCTTAAAAACTCAACTTTCCAAAAACTCAACTTTTCATCAATTTTCCTTCAAACCAACTTCTAAAATACAACAATTAGGACTCGGGGCAACTATCGGGAGGGGTAAAACGGTCATTTTATGAAAATTTCCAAAAATGACCTTTAGGGTCATTACAGTATTGGCCTTCTTTGGAGGTTCACTGGACTGACGAAAACTTATGGAAGCATGAGTGGGACAAGCATGGTTATTGCACATCAGAAATCGTCCCAGATGTTGAATATTTTAATGGGGCTATAACATTTGCGAGACGACTGAAAGATATGCTTAAAACGTTAGAGAAGGGTGATATGGGTCCGAAAAATCATCGTGCTTACACCGTAACGGGAATGAAGACATTTATCTCTCGAAAATCCAAAGAAATCAACGAATTAACAGGGGATCTTACCATTGAAGCTTGAAAACGAAATTAACTTGGGCATATAAAATAAAGGTCAAGCTCGAAAACTAAGTCAAAACAGCCATGCCTTTAGAATAGTAATTAGTCATAATAGATACTCATGTTCATTGACACACAAACAGTAACCTCGGAAAAATAGGATCATCAATACTCGAACAAAGAATAAACGGTTTAAAACATAAGCACGTTTAGACACCTTAATATATGAAACACGCTTAATATCGCATGAAATTCGAATAGAGACCCAAATCACCCTAAAGAAACTAAATGAGAACTAGAAAGACGCCAACTAGCGTAGAAAGAAACAAAGTAAAACTTTTAACGTACTAACAGATTTAGTCACAACAGATCAAACCAGACTTTTAGCTGACTTTATGAACCTAATCAGATAAATACAAGAAAGAAACCAACTTGACTGGACGATTTCCACATTTTAAGGAATCATACGGAAATTTACAGCAACCTAAAAAAGGAACAAAGCACTGAAATGCCCGTCCAAATTCCAGCGAACAAACAACAAACAAGCATTTCTATCTATTCAAACACACAAGCGGAAAATAGAGAATGATTAGAGGTTAACAAGAGGCAGAGTTAAGCATAGAGATTTCTACCTTTTTTCGGGCAGCGACGGGGACTCGAGCCACTGAAGACGATTCCACCACCAACCTCTTACTTCAATGAACCCGAAAGGATGACGAAAGGGAGGTGAGAGTAAAAAGGAACTCGAAAATTAGTTCTCCTCTCTATTTCTTTGAGTGTATTTTGTATATATTCTCTGTCTCCTTTCAAAATCTTATATGTTGTTCTCTCTATGTTAGTAAGTTTTCGCCAATTCTTTCCAATTTTTCTTCCCAACTCTATTTTTCCACTTTTCTCTAGGTTTCTCTGTGAAGCTAGCCTCAAAATCCCCCTCTAGCAGCAAAGACAACAGAATATATATAGATGAAGAACTAGGGCAGATTTGGGGGGAAAAGGGACGAAAATTCGGGTTCAAGGCCCATTCCAAATTCAAAATCGAAAATCTTACACAATTCTGGGGAGGCAACCTTTTCTCTAAAAAATTCACCCCATTCTGGAAGAGGAAAGGGAAATGGACGGACTCGATTGACCTCTCGTCCTTGAGTGCCGACGTGGAGTAATCTCGTGGCTACAAGGACTAAGGCGCAGGTGCTTTTGCTGTGCGGAAGAAGACAATGAAAAATCACAGTACTGCTCTAGCGTTGACGCCGCTTGGTTTTGTTGTTGTCGTTTGCTGCATATTAACGTTAGAATGAGCTGTGAACTGCTCTTCGTTGTTAACGTTGAAGCACACGTTTCTGGGTTTCTTTTAGAATTGGAGTGGGCCGGGTTAAAGGGGGAAAAGGATTGGGCTGAAATTTGGGTCGGTTGGGAATAATAGAAGTGGGTAACAATTAAACAACAAGGAAATAGTGAGCTTCATCTCAATCGTTGTATGACAAAAGTGTCGGTCAAATATTAAATTTTAAATAGAGCTTAAAGCATATTGGATAACATTTACATATTATTTATTTATGGTTAATTCTAGCTTGTAACCTATTTAATTAGGTGCAATATGAGATTATTATATGTAATTTTGTTTGTATATTCTAAGTTATTGATGATTCTGAGCATGAAAAATGGACGTGATGGCAATCGTCTTATCCACCAAGACAAGTCAGACTAAAAACCAACTAATGCGGTGGATGCAAAAGTAAAACGAGAATAAAAGTTTAATACTATAAAATAATGCGGAAATTTATAATCATATACCCCAAAACCTGATTGTCACGTGACACTATTGTCTTATTTGAAGTAGTATAAATATTTTTTAAATATATTTCTTCTATTTAACCAAACTATCAACTAGATACATTTTTGTTGATTTCATTAGTGATATTTTTACTCTTTTTCCGTAGATGGAAATAGTTGACTAGTGTGCATAGACATATTTGGTTATGAGTAAATAAGTAATCTATATTAAAGACAACAACCGATTGAGTAACAAACATTACTGGCCACAATATAATGAATTAATTAGTTGATCTCCAAATCTTTATCCTTCTTTTTCTTTTCTTTTTTTAGATGAAAAATATTAAAGAAGCAAAGTGTCGATTAAGGTAAAATTAATGAAATGTCAAATCAAATTTGATTAGATAATTTATTCTAAATGAATGGTATAACTATAACAAGTTAATATTTAAAGTAGCTAGAGTTTTCTTTTTTCCTTCTCTTTTCATTGTCTAGCTACTTGTAATATTAACTTATTATAGTTATACCATTCATTTAGAATAAATTATCTAATTCAATTCAATTTGACAATTCAATAATTTTACCTTTATCGACGCTTTGCTTCTTTATTATTTTTTTTCTAAAAAGAGAAAAGAAGAAGGACAAAAGATTTGGAGATCAACTAATTCGGTTCTGATGAAGAGCGAACAATTTAATTTTCTCCTAAAGGGATTTGCACTTGAAATTACTAATCTTTTACCAACAAAAGTTTAATTGCCGTAATACGTGACTTCAGAATATAAAATAGTGACATTTAATTTAATTAATTGCCACTAAATATCTATTCTGGTGTAGTGTAAGTGTCCCAATGAAGTTTTTATTTGGATTGATTCATGTCCCAATGGGTCATTGCTATGTTACTCCTCATTTCTCTTTCTCATGTTTATATCTTTTTTTATTAATTAATTTAGAAAAACTATAATTAGCCATTTATGAATAATATTATATATATTTGTCCCGTATGTTGTGAAAAGAGAAAAAAAAAAAAGAGAAGGAAAAGTATAGCATATTAACTTGTTACACCATTCATTTAGAATAAATTGTTTGACAAATCATTATTTTACCTTTAATTAAAGGGCATTATATATGACGTTCAAGTTGTGATATAATTTATACAAACTTTACTTATAATAACAGCCCATCAAATCTAACTTTAATAGTAACATTGTATCAAGCTAAGTATTGTTACATTCAAGAAATTGTGTATATTTGATATGCATACACTAATGTGTTACATTTAATATGTCAGATGATCACAAATATATTCCACGAGAATTCAACCTGTAATTGAACGGAAGAATTGTTCAAATACATCCAACAATTAACATGAAGGAAAATTACATGATCAATTTTTCAATTCATTTTCAACAAGAAATTAAAATCTAAATCTTTCTTCTCAAACACACAAGGGAGCTACCATCAACTATGATCCAGAGAATATATAATTAATACTAATAATATTGTTTTAAAAGGAACATAGACGGTTAGGTTCCATTAAGTCATGCTATGATATCTCTGTGAGTTTGGTAACTAATTTTTTTTGGCTGGTCTCGTATAGTATTAGGACAAAAAAGACAAGGCTTTTTGAGTTTCATCATCCGGGCCTGAAGTCACATTCAAAGGGTGGTGGTTGTGAGGTTTACTATTGTGAAGAGAGCTTAGTAACAATTAAGCGACAAGAAAATAGTGATCTCCATCTTAGTCATTGTTTGATAAAAGTGATGGACATATATTAAATTTCAATAAGAGCTTTAAGCATATTGAGTAAGATTTACATGTTATTTTTTATGATTCATTCTAGCTTTATTTAGGTGCAATATGAGATTATCGTGTGTAATTTTGTTTGTATACTCTAAGTTGTTGGTGATTGAAGGAAATATCAAAAGTATGGCAAATATGACATTGTCAAAACAGACTATTTTGGGTACATATTTGAAATTAAAACAGCAGATGACGACTTAAATATTTATTTCCTAAAGAATATAAATATTTTGTATCTCGCTTCATATTTAGTGGAAAACTATTGTGTTTTTGTAAAATTTTAAATGATTTCATTCCTTTAATCCTTTACATTCAGTTGAGTTATGTTTTATCTGTTGCAGTCCTTTTATTCGGTTATTTGTTATTCAGCTATATTACATACTCGTACGTTTAATGTACCGATGTCATTCGACTTGCATCTTTTAATGATGTAGATACATGTTCTTAGGATCCTCAACAGAGTCTGTTGAGATCACTTCATCCGCTCGTCAGCATTCGAGTGAGGTCTCCTTGCTTCTGGAGGACTCCAGTTTTATGAGTTGTTAGTAGTAGTTCTTTTGAGGAGTCGTGGGTCTTGTCCTGACACTCATCTTTGTATAGTAGAGGCTTCATAGATAAACATTTTTGGAGAGTAAGTTTTCAGATATATTTATTTAAAACTTATGTTTCATACTCAGTATATTCAGCGAAGTTTTGAGATTCAATAAACTGTTTTTAAACGTTTCTTTCGATTTGATGCTTATGTATGCTCAAGTTAGTCTTCCGATTGTAGTCAACCTGAATGATGGTTTGCCTGGGGACCAACAATGGTTCTTGAGTGCCGGACACGTCCAAAGTGTAGGCTCGAATCGTGACAATATATTTGGGCCAAAACATCATCAACCTACAAAGGCTGAAATGGGACTGAGATATTGGGTCAGAGATTTGCTTTTCTTTGGGCCAAAGGCTTGACTAGATACTAGTAATTGGGCTTAGCAATTCATATCACTTATAAATAATTGCTTATACATCTATCAGATGCACCTACATAAATATATATACTTTTACTATCAAATACACTAAAATAGGGAGAGCGATAAACGAGAGAGAAGAGTGGCGAACGAGATAAACGAAAGGCAAGAGAGAGAGTTACATATATGCAAATCCACATGGATACAATGTATCTAGAACAAATTACACCTAATGTTGAGTCCATGTGAGATACATGTATGATGTATCAAAACGTATCTGGATACACCAGATACAAACTAGGATAAATCTAAGTAATTAATTCCTAAACCAGAGAGATTTCCATCATCTGCCAAGGCCACCTCAAGGGCTGCCGGTACACCTACAACAGGTGTTGGAACCTGTGGTGGCTGAACCACCGGCTCTGGAACCACTGGAATCTGATGCTGATAACCAGGGGCCTGTGCCCCTACCCCAGCCTGTAACCCCGCTGGTATACCTGCTGCACCCTGAGTAAGACGCTCCAATAACCCCAACATCCTGTCGAGTCTGTCATCATGAACTGGGGGTGCATGGCCCGCAGGAGCCTGCTCTGCAGCTACTCCAATCTGTGGCTCAGGTGAAGGCTCTCTACCTCGGCCTCGGGCAGGTGCCGCTCCTCTGGCACGGCCTCGACCACGTCCTCGGCCTCTAGCCCGACCTCTACCCCTAGCTGGGGCCTCAACTCTGACCTCGGGGGCTGCCTCCCCCCTAACTCCGGTAGCTCTAGTCCTCGGCATCTTCCAAAAACATCACGCGATACTCAGCACCCACGATAACAACCTCGCACGATAAGAACAGAATGAAAAAAAAGAAGTCTTTCCTAACAGTCTTCATAGCCTCTCGAAGATAAGTACAGACGTCTCCGTACCGATCCTCGAGACTCTACTAAGACTTGGTTTGTACATGTGAGACCTTCGAACCTGGGCTCCGATACCATTTTTGTCACACCCCAAAACCAGATGTGATGGCACGTGCCCAAACCCCACCGGACACGTCAGCCTAACACCCAAAAACCCGACGATACAGAATTTATAAACAAGAATAAGATAGAAAGATAAGCGGAAGTCTTTAAATAAACTCAACATAACCCCAGAATTGGTTGTCACATGTACAAACCTCTAATACAGAATCTGAATAAAATATACAAGTCTCATAGTAAAGTTCTAGAATAGAACAGAACAGTAAATATAGATAACTTGAGGGCACGTCTGGAATGAACCGCTACCTCTCAAGTAAGTCTGGAAGCTCTAATCTGAAGATGAGTAATAAACCGGATCTGATAGAGCTGTCAACCTACACAACTGTGTAGAAGCAAGGGTGAGTACCAAAAGCAACAGGTACTCGCAAGTAACACTAAACTAAGCTAAACTAGCAGCTACAAACAACTTCTTTCAATCCCAACCGAACCACCGAAACTTCATTCTAACAGCGAACCAACAACCTATACTACACAATTCATAATCAACAGATATATCCAACAGTATCTCAACATCAACCTCATATCCTCATATAAGAGCAAATAGATCATATATCACATGAAGAGGGGCAAATAGGTAAAATCCACACACCACAGACAAAGATGAAGTGAAATGCGATGCAAATGCAATAATGATGTCATGTAGTCGTGATGCATGTCTGTCCTAAGATACACATCTGTTGACGTAATTCAGACCGCGCTGAATACTCAAATCATAACCCATGGGGGCCACACATGGACCATGTATCACCGCCGGAACCAGATCCCATCGGCATCCAAATCGCTAGCCGGAGCTAGTCCATCTCATATATCTCTAGCCGGAGCTAGTCTCAACTGTGTCTCATATCCATCCATCCTCATATCAGTGTCTCAGAACTCATGCAACAGATAGTTCACACATGGGATGAATAATGAATATGCACATGTCATCAATCACAATCATATCACGATCACATCATAGTATTACACATCATCTGTCTCAACATCAATGTCTGTATCAATCATAGCCTACTCATGCTCTTCTATCCCCTCAATATGAGTTATCACATGACTTATTCAACAAATTCAAGTCACATATAACACATTTAGCTCGTTTTATTCCCCATCTTTCAATTACAACAATTTCAATCAACAAATAAAACTCATCCTCAATCCCCATTACTCCCCAACACAATTAGGAAAGTAGTCATGTGTAGTCTAAGAGTTTAACAAAGTTTAGAAGTCACTTGCCTCAAAACACTTCAACTAGTAACTCAAATTTGAGTTTTACCCTTCCGAGCACGCTCCAAATCACCACAATCCAATGAATTCCTTGCGAAAACCCACTTGAAATCACCTATTTTCGAGCTCTCAAAGTCTAAAAATGGAGAAATGGGTATTTTTCAAGTTAGGGGAAAATGGCTACTGGTTTTGGCTTTAAAAAAGAAAGAAACAACTGATGTTGCAGCTTTAAAAAACCACAGCAGCTGAAACAACATATAACACCAAAGTTTAAGTCCCCGTTAGACCCTCGGGATTCGTTCGGAATCTCGTGCACACAAACTGAATATGTACCCCCACTAAATTCGACGTTCCGGACTCAATGGAACCGTCGGAATTTGAATTCGAGGACTCCTTGACCCGAAATTCAATAAGATGCCAAGAAACTAGTTTAACGCCAAAAAAATTCGAAACTCAAACGGAGCGTCTAAAAATTCAACCAAGACTCATTCTAGACTTAGAATCGCCTCCCGAAACCAACGGTACTCTCGGAATTTCAATCTGAGCCTCGGAACCTCATATGTTGACCAAAGTCAACTCTTTATCACAATTTCACAACTTTAGCAACTTAGGACCTCAATTCTTCGTTTCAACTCCAAATTCAACTCCGTAACTTCACACAGACCCGTTTCGACATTCTAAAACTGCCGGAATCGACGGAAATCCGATCCGAGTCCCGAAACTCCAAATAACTCGAAAAAGCATTTTTTAACCAACTTTAACTCATAAAAACTCAACTTCTCAAAAACTCAACTTTTTACCAACTTTTCCTCAAACTAACTTTACAACCACAAAACATGGGACTCGGGGCAACTACCGAAAGGGCAAAATAGTCATTTCCATGAAAATTACCAAAATGACCTTTCGGGTCATTACATTCAAATTCACAACAAAAATAATTCTATCAAAATCTAACAAAGGAGTTAAAGAAAACATGATAAAAATTTCCAAAAAAATAGTCATGTCAATTACAGTATTATTTTTGCTTAATATGTGTGTCAAGTCCAAATATGACAAATAAAAACAAATCGATAGAGTATTTAACAACAACTGCAATAATTTAGAGCATGCCCAAGTAATTAAAAACGTTCAAATATATTCTTAAATAATTTTAAAAGGTCCAAGTATACCCCTACGTCTATGTTGGTGTCTGAATATAGTTATTGAATTAATAGTTAAGAACACAATTGAACTATCTTTTTCACATTTCAACTATGAACTTTTTCGTTTTTCTTATCTGAACTATCACAATCTATGTACTAAAATATATATCAACATTGATAATTATCAGTTATTTCTTTTTCTTATCTTAATTATCACCATCTATATTAAAACACACATCAATACTAACTTTAAGTTACTTCTTTTTAATTTTATTATAATTGAAAATTCCTTCATAACTAAGCAATGTGATAACCTTACCAATGCCATTCAACACATAGTACTTGACTTGTTATTCATTTTTCTGCAACGGATTCCCGAAATTAAGGAAAGAAAAGTGTAAGTTTTCTTTTTTTTTAAAATGGATTAATTTTTCAAAATTTATTTGTATCACATAAAATATTTTGGCTTATTACATTTAATAATGGATTTATTTATGGTGGTTTTGGTATGTGCATACTGCAGAGCTATAAATACTCTCCCCCAATTGTATATATTTGTTCTCTATTCTCACCGCCGCATCTCCACCCCTCCGCTTCATTCCTCCTCCGATTATCGTCGTAACTCCACCGTTCAACCACTATCTAACTACAAAAAAGTTTTGTCACTCAAGGAATAATTGTGGGCTAACAGATCTGTTGAATTCAGAAACTAAAAGCAAAGGTGTGTTTGATTTTGTTGATATCTCATCTCATTTGCTTTTCAATTTTCTGTGTTGGTGGAATTAGTATGGATTTTTCTGAAGAATCATTAAGAGAGATTCTACTGAGTTTACCTGTGAAATCGTTGTTAAGATTCAAATGTGTGTGCAAAAATTGGGGCAATCTTATCAATAACCGTAGCTTCACTATAGACCACTGTAATAAGAAGAAGCCTCCGCAACACTTGATTTATGATTATGGTGCAACCGATGATGCTCCTACTGTCACTTTGGTTTCCGATAAGGGTATAGATGAACAAAAAAATTTTCAAAGATTTGGAGATAATATTACCAACTTGTTAGGTTCTATTGATGGTGTGTTTTTCATAGAAAGACAAATTGATAATGCCATTTTGTGTACATTATGGAATCCAGCTAACAGAGAGGTGAGACACCTCCCTGCCGCAACAATTGATTTTATACCTTATAATAAACACTATCGTCATTTAGTGTTCGGATTAGAGCCTATGACTAAGGATTATAAAGTGCTTTACTATGATCCTTTGAAAGAATATGCAGCGGTCTACTCAGGTTGTAGGGATTCATGGAGAATATTCAAACATAACCTAGACGTAGACGTAGATGAAAATAATATATTTGAAATAAACAGTTTAAAAACTACTGATTATCTGAATGGATATTACTATTGGCTGGTAAGGGAGAATAATAAATGTAGAATTGTTTCATTTGACTTTGGGAATGAGGTGTTTGTAGATATGGAAGGGCCACCAGCTGGTCACGAGGATTATCATTGGTTGGCAAGTCTGATGTTGCTTGGTGACTCCCTTGGCATCTTGAACTTTGTCGACGGGTTTGTTCATGATGTATGGGTAATGATACAACCAGGCGTTTGGAACAAACTTGTGACCATTCATCTCACTACGCGCATTAAGTCATATTATGACAACTCTATCATTTTGGTAACTAGAAGTTCCCGACTGGTCTCATATAATGTTAGGACAAACAAGACTAGGCTTTTTGAATTTCGTCATCATGGCCTGCATTCTAATCGAGATATTGGTGGTTGTGAGGTTTACTATTATAAAGAGAGCTTAGTAACAATTAAACGACAAGGGAATAGTGAGCTCCATCTCAATCGTTGTATGACAAGGGCCACATATTAAATTTCAATAAGAGCTTAGAGCATATTGGATAACATTTACAGGTTTTTTAAAATTTATTTATGGTTCATTCTACCTTGTAACCTAATATTTAATTAGGTGCAATATGAGAGTATTTTTGTTTGTACTCTATAAGTTGTTGGTGATTGTGAGCATTTTAATATTATTATTTTTTATTAAAGTGGCTCATCCTAAGTATCTTTTAATGAATGTTGCATTGTGCTGCATCTGTTATTGACATTGTTAGATATAAAATGTTCCTTATAGCTCTTGCATTGTTAATGTTAAGATAGTCGTCGAGGCAGCTGAAAAGAGAAGTAAA
>NW_006239173.1:948685-953035 GCF_000226075.1 Solanum tuberosum | reverse complement strand
GGTTTACTATTATAAAGAGAGCTTAGTAACAATTAAACGACAAGGGAATAGTGAGCTCCATCTCAATCGTTGTATGACAAGGGCCACATATTAAATTTCAATAAGAGCTTAGAGCATATTGGATAACATTTACAGGTTTTTTAAAATTTATTTATGGTTCATTCTAGCTTGTAACCTATTTAATTAGGTGCAATATGAGAGTATTTTTGTTTGTATACTCTATAATTAAGTTGTTGGTGATTGTGAGCATTTTAATATTATTATTTTTTATTAAAGTGGCTCATCCTAAGTATCTTTTAATGAATGTTGCATTGTGCTGCATCTGTTATTGACATTGTTAGATATAAAATGTTCCTTATAGCTCTTGCATTGTTAATGTTAAGATAGTCGTCGAGGCAGCTGAAAAGAGAAGTAAAAGGAAAATTCTAGCCACTTTTAATATTAACTTGTTATCTCATTCATCTACAGTAACTTGTCTAATCGACATCTTACTTCTTTATTATTTTTAGGCAATTAGCCTTAGTATCATACTCTATATAGCATGCATTCAAGTTTACATATCTCTTTTATAACTCAAATGGTTTGGATTTGTTTTAGCATTAATTTGTGGCTTGCAGAGGAGCATCATAATAGCACATATAAAATACGTCTAAAGAGCATTATACATTCTTTCATTTAAATTTAGGGATGAGGCGTTTGTAAAGATGGAAGGGCCACCGGATGGTCACCACGTTAATAGTTTGAGACTGAATCTGATCTCACTTGATGACTCCATTGCCATCTTGAACTCAGTCGACAAGTTTGTTTTTGATGTATGGGTAATGATACAACCCGACCTTTCGAACAAACTTGTGACCTTTCATTGCACTACACCTATTAAGTCATGTTATGACATCTCTGTGATTTTGGTAACTAAAAGTTTTCGGCTGGTCTCGTATAATGTTAGAACAAAAAGACAGTGCTTCTTGAATTTCGTCATCCGAGCCTTAAGTCACATTCAAATGGTGATGGTTGTGGGTTTACTATTATAAAGAGAGCTTAGTAACAATTAAACAACAAGGAAATAGTGAGCTCCATCTCAATCCTTGTATGACAAAAGTGTCGGTCAAATATTAAATTTTAAATAGAGCTTTTTTTTTTCTTTTTTAATTATTTTAAATAGAGCTTAAAGCATATTGGATAACATTTACATATTATTTATTTATGGTTCATTCTAGCTTGTAACCTATTTAATTAGGTGCAATATGAGATTATCACGTGTAATTTTGTTTGTATACTCTAAGTTATTGATGATTGTGATCAGCATGAAAAATGGACGTGATGGCAATCGTCTTATCCTACCAAGACAAGTCAGCCTAAAAACCAACTAATACGGTGGATGCAAAAGTAAAACGAGAATAAAAGGTTAATACTGCGGAAATTTATAATCATATACCCAAAAACCTGTTTGTCACGTGACACTATTGTCTTATTTGAAGTAGTATAAATATTTTTTAAATATATTTCTTCTATTTAACCAAACTATCCAACTAAATGCATTTTTGTTGATTTCATTAGTGACATTTTTACTCTTTTTCGTAGATGGAAATAGTTGACTAGTGTGCATAGACATATTTGGTTATGAGTAAATAAGTAATCTATATTAAAGACAACAACCGATCTAGTAACAAACATTACTAGGTACAATATAATGAATTAATTAGTTGATCTCCAAATCTTTGTCCTTCTTTTTCTTTTCTCCTTTTAGATGAAAAATATTAAAGAAGCAAAGTGTCGATTAAGGTAAAATTAATGAATTATCAAATCGAATTTGATTAGATAATTTATTCTAAATGAATGGTATAACTATAACAAGTTAATATTTAAAGTAGCTAGAGTTTTCTTTTTTCTTCTTCTCTTTTCATTGTCATGACAAATATATTCATAAATAGCCAACAACAACTTTTCTGAATTAATTAATAAAATAAATAGATAAAGAGAAATGAAGAGTAAATTAACGAGCAACTTCTAGCTACCTCCACGATGTAGATAAAATATGCATATTATAAGGCCCTATTTAAAAATTTATAAAAAAATTTCTCTTTATACTTTGGGGCTACTACTATAGTTTTCCACTTTAATATGAAGCGGGATACAAAATATTTATATTCTTGAGGAAATAAATATTTACGTCGTCATCTGCATATTTTAATTTCAAATATATGTAGCCAAACAAGTTATCTATAGACAAAGAGAAATGAGGAGTAAATTAATGAGCATCATTCCTCCTCCGATTATCGTCGTAACTCCAGCGTTCAACCACCACCTAACTACAAAAAAATGTTTTATCACTCAATGAATTGTGGGCTAACAGATCAAGGCTTCCAATTTGTTGAATTCAGAATCTAAAGTTGTACCTTTTTGCAAGTGTACTATCAAATTTCACAATCCAAGTTGCCAAAGGTTGGAGGCCATTGTATGATCATCTGCATGTGGTCGTAATTTATTGGTTGAGCTTCAGACGATGCAATATTGGTGAGAATAAGAGTGAGTTTAAAGGATTTATGATTGAAAGAGATCAAAGGTGATAGTTTACTCAATAATTTAATTAATTCAGAAAAGTTGTTATAGTTATACTATTCTTTGTCATGACAATGAAAAGAGAAGAAAAAAGTAAACTCTAGATATTAACTTGTTATAGTTATGCCATTCATTTAGAATATATAAATTAACTAATCCAATTTGATTTGACTATTCATTAATTTTACCTTTATAGACTCTTTGTTTCTTTATTATTTTTCATCTAAAAAAAAAAAGAAGAAGGATAAAAATTTGGAAATTCAACTAATTAATTCATTACATTGTGGCGATTAATGTTTGTTACTCGGTTACTGTTTTTAATATAGATTACTTTTCCATTGATTAATTAATCCAATTTTAATTATTTATTTTTGAAGGTTCACTAACAGAAGGTATATCTGATTGAAATCAAAATATAGACCGATAAATTCATGTATTTGGTCTTAATATATGCTTTGATACATTTATCAATTGCTTCTAAGTATCGTCATGATTGAGCAGTAAGAAGGGAGAGCGGGAAAGACAAAGAACGATAAAAAGAGATTATATAATTATTTAAAAGTATAATGCACTTTAGTAGAAATATTTTTCTAATTAGGTGAATTTTTCCTAAATATTAAGCACTCTACAATTGCTTTCATTTGAAGAATTTATCGGCCCAGTGATTTTGAATTAAGTGTCGCAATGAAGTTTTTATTTGTATTGGTTGATGTGTCAATGGGTTCTTAAAATATTTCAGAATTAAATAATTATTAACACTAAAAACACAATCAAATAATGCATGCTTAAGATTGTTAATGTGAAAACTAATATTTATCTATAGGTACTAGCATTAGCTTTGACTAATACTAACTTGTAATGAACAAAAAAAATACTTTTTTTTGGTACATATTGAGATTATAATAGGCAGATGACGACATGAATATTTATTTTCTAAAGTATATAAATATTTTGTATCCCACTTCATATTAAATGGAAAACTATATTAGTAGCCCTAAAATATAAAGAGAAAAATATTTATAATTTTTTGGGAAAAGGATCTAAAAAATACTTTAACTTTTACCGAAATTGTTGTTACGATACCAAACTTTATGAAGGACGTCTTACCCCCTGCACTATTTAATAGTGTATTTTAAAGGTATATATATGTGCCCACGTGGACACGTTACTATTTATAATTATGCAATATTTATGATGTCCACGTGGACACATATATACCTTTAAAATACACTATTAAATAGTGCAGGGGGTAAGACGTCCTTCTTAACATACAGTATTAAATAGTGCAGGGGGTAAAAAGTCCTTTCCAAAGTTTGATATCGTTACAACAATTTCGGTCAAAGTTCGAATATATTTTAGACTTTTTTTCCTAAATTTTTTAATATGGCCTTATAATACACATATTTTATCTATATCGTGGAGGTAGCTAGAAGTTGCTCATTTACTCCTCATTTCTTTTTGTCTATATTTTTTTAATTAATTCAGAAAAGTTGTAGTTGACTATTTATGAATATATTTGTCCTGTTGTAAAAAGTGAAGAAAAAAGAAAACTCTAGCTACTTTTAATATTAATTTGTTATACCATTCATTTAGAATAAATTATCCAAAACAATTCGATTTGACAATTCATTACTATTACCTTTATCGACATTTTGCTTCTTTATAATTTTCATCTAAAAATAAAAGTACAAACCCACAGCCCAATCATGTCAAACCCAACCAAAATTCTCTTTTATTATGTAATCAAAGAAGACCACGGCCCAATACTCATCCTCATTTTCTTTTTTAATT
>NW_006239173.1:947943-948497 GCF_000226075.1 Solanum tuberosum | reverse complement strand
GCTTTCCATATATACAAATACATATGTATAATATACAATTATCTAACCTATATGCATATACAATTCACCTTTCTCCCACTGTTTGCCCCCTCTCTCTCCCAGTCTCGTTCGCCTCTCTTCTCCATATAACATGTAGCTACGAATTGTAATTATCAAACCATAGCTAAGGAAAGTAATTAGGCTATTTTTGAGTGGCTATATGTGAAAGTTCCCAAAAAAAAAAAGTACAAGCCCACGGCCCAATCATGTCAACCCCAACCAAAATTCTCTTTTATTTTGTAATTAAAGAAGGGGCATCTTACATAAATCCCACTAATTTGAATCCTAATTATTATAATTCCCAATAGTTTATAATATTACTTTTTATACCATATTTTGACCTCGAGATACATGTATCATTAAGGGCAGAGATACAAGTATCCAACAGTTTTAAAGCTAAGATAAATAATTTATCAATTTGAATTAAAGGGGTGTAACTTATTTCCTTTATTAAAGGATTGATTGTTGACTAATTAACAACCCAACAAATTTACAGGATCTTGAGTATTAACTCT